>NW_027672812.1:0-72000 GCF_964194105.1 Spermophilus citellus | reverse complement strand
CAAGTTGCCTTAGTGTACTGATCATTACCTGAAAGTATCATCCAGTTTGGGTGAAAAAATATTTGCTGAGATTTCTGGAGATTCGTAACTTTTGGAAGCTTGGCAACCTTTTTCCATGAAAGTGTTTCTCACCAGTCACTGCTTAGGGCTACATCAAGAGGAAACAGAATATAGAGATAGAACGTGAAACTACTTTACTTTGTCAAGTTTCATGAAGCTAGCACATACCGTGTTGGATTTAGAGTTCCAAATACATCTATCAATATAGGAGAAAACAGAGTGAAACCTAAAAATTCAAAGTGTTACTGGAAATGAACGCTCAACATAGAAGAACGACATTTGGGGAACCAAGTCGCCTTCGTGTACTGATCATTACCTGAAAGTATCATCCAGTTTGGGTGAAAAAATATTTGCTGAGATTTCTGGAGATTCGTAATTTTTGGAAGCTTGGCAACCCCTCTCCATGAAAGTGGTTCTCGCCAGTCACTGCTTAGGGCTACAGCAAGGGGAAACAAAACATAGAGATAGAACGTGAAACTACTTTACTGTATCAAGTTTCAAGAAGCTAGCACAAACCGTGTTGGATTTAGAGTTCCAAATACATGTATCAATATAGGAGAAAACAGAGTGAAACCTAAAAATTCAAACTGTTACAGGAAATGAACGCTTCAACATAGAAGAATGACATTTGGGGAACCAAGTCGCCTTAGTGTACTGATATTACCTGAAAGTATCATCCAGTTTGGGTGAAAAAATATTTGCTGAGATTTCTGGAGATTCGTAATTTTTGGAAGCTTGGCAACCCCTTTCCATGAAAGTGTTTCTCGCCAGTCACTGCTTAGGGCTACATCAAGAGGAAACAAAACATAGAGATAGAACTTGAAACTACTTTACTGTGTCAAGTTTCAAGAAGCTAGCACAACCCGTGTTGGATTTAGAGTTCCAAATACATCTATCAATATAGGAGAAAACAGAGTGAAACCTAAAATTTCAAACTGTTACTGGAAATGAACGCTTCAACATAGAAGAACGAAATTTGGCGAACCAAGTCGCCTTAGTGTACTGATCATTACCTGAAAGTATCATCCAGTTTGGGTGAAAAAATATTTGCTGATATTTCTGGAGATTCGTAATTTTTGGAAGCTTGGCAACCGCTTTCCATGAAAGTGTTTCTCGCCAGTCACTGCTTAGGGCTACATCAAGAGGAAACAAAACCTAGAGATAGGACGTGAAACTACTTTACTGTGTCAAGTTTCAAGAAGCTAGCACAAACCGTGTTGGATTTAGAGTTCCAAATACATGTATCAATATAGGAGAAAAGAGAGTGAAACCTAAAAATTCAAACTGTTACTGGAAATGAACGCTTCAACATAGAAGAACGAAATTTGGGGAACCAAGTCGCCTACGTGTACTGATCATTACCTGAAAGTATCATCCAGTTTGGGTGAAAAAATATTTGCTGAGATTTCTGGAGATTCGTAACTTTTGGAAGCTTGGCAACCTTTTTCCATGAAAGTGTTTCTCACCAGTCACTGCTTAGGGCTACATCAAGAGGAAACAGAATATAGAGATAGAACGTGAAACTACTTTACTTTGTCAAGTTTCATGAAGCTAGCACATACCGTGTTGGATTTAGAGTTCCAAATACATCTATCAATATAGGAGAAAACAGAGTGAAACCTAAAAATTCAAAGTGTTACTGGAAATGAACGCTCAACATAGAAGAACGACATTTGGGGAACCAAGTCGCCTTCGTGTACTGATCATTACCTGAAAGTATCATCCAGTTTGGGTGAAAAAATATTTGCTGAGATTTCTGGAGATTCGTAATTTTTGGAAGCTTGGCAACCCCTCTCCATGAAAGTGGTTCTCGCCAGTCACTGCTTAGGGCTACAGCAAGGGGAAACAAAACATAGAGATAGAACTTGAAAATACTTTACTGTGTCAAGTTTCAAGAAGCTAGCACAAACCGTGTTGGATTTAGAGTTCCAAATACCTCTATCAATATAGGAGAAAACAGAGTGAAACCTAAAATTTCAAACTGTTACTGGAAATGAACGCTTCAACATAGAAGAACGAAATTTGGCGAACCAAGTCGCCTTAGTGTACTGATCATTACCTGAAAGTATCATCCAGTTTGGGTGAAAAAATATTTGCTGATATTTCTGGAGATTCGTAATTTTTGGAAGCTTGGCAACCGCTTTCAATGAAAGTGTTTCTCGCCAGTCACTGCTTAGGGCTACATCAAGAGGAAACAAAACCTAGAGATAGAACGTGAAACTACTTTACTGTGTCAAGTTTCAAGAAGCTAGCACAAACCGTGTTGGATTTAGAGTTCCAAATACATGTATCAATATAGGAGAAAAGAGAGTGAAACCTAAAAATTCAAACTGTTACTGGAAATGAACGCTTCAACATAGAAGAACGAAATTTGGGGAACCAAGTCGCCTACGTGTACTGATCATTACCTGAAATTATCATCCAGTTTGGGTGAAAAAATATTTGCTGAGATTTCTGGAGATTCGTAACTTTTGGAAGCTTGGCAACCTTTTTCCATGAAAGTGGTTCTCGCCAGTCACTGCTTAGGGCTACACCAAGAGGAAACAGAATATAGAGATAGAACGTGAAACTACTTTACTTTGTCAAGTTTCATGAAGCTAGCACAAACCGTGTTGGATTTAGAGTTCCAAATACATCTATCAATATAGGAGAAAACAGAGTGAAACCTAAAAATTCAAAGTGTTACTGGAAATGAACGCTTCAACATAGAAGAACGACATTTGGGGAACCAAGTCGCCTTCGTGTACTGATCATTACCTGAAAGTATCATCCAGTTTGGGTGAAAAAATATTTGCTGAGATTTCTGGAGATTCGTAATTTTTGGAAGCTTGGCAACCCCTCTCCATGTAAGTGTTTCTCGCCAGTCACTGCTTAGGGCTACAGCAAGAGGAAACAAAACATAGAGATAGAACATGAAACTACTTTACTGTATCAAGTTTCAAGAAGCTAGCACAAACCGTGTTGGATTTAGAGTTCCAAATACATGTATCAATAAAGGAGAAAACAGAGTGAAACCTAAAAATTCAAACTGTTACTGGAAATGAACGCTTCAACATAGAAGAACGAACTTTGGAAAACCAAGTCGCCTTAGTGTACTGATCATTACCTGAAAGTATCATCCAGTTTGGGTGAAAAAATATTTGCTGAGATTTCTGGAGATTCCTAGTTTTTGGAATCTTGGCAACCCCTCTCCATGAAAGTGGTTCTCGCCAGTCACTGCTTAGGGCTACAGCAAGAGGAAACAAAACATAGAGATAGAACGTGAAACTACTTTACTGTGTCAAGTTTCAAGAAGCTAGCACAAACCGTGTTGGATTTAGAGTTCCAAATACATGTATCAATATAGGAGAAAACAGAGTGAAACCTAAAAATTCAAACTGTTACAGGAAATGAACGCTTCAACATAGAAGAACAACATTTGGGGAACCAAGTCGCCTTAGTGTACTGATCATTACCTGAAAGTATCATCCAGTTTGGGTGAAAAAATATTTGCTGAGATTTCTGGAGATTCGTAACTTTTGGAAGCTTGGCAACCTTTTTCCATGAAAGTGTTTCTCACCAGTCACTGCTTAGGGCTACATCAAGAGGAAACAGAATATAGAGATAGAACGTGAAACTACTTTACTTTGTCAAGTTTCATGAAGCTAGCACATACCGTGTTGGATTTAGAGTTCCAAATACATCTATCAATATAGGAGAAAACAGAGTGAAACCTAAAAATTCAAAGTGTTACTGGAAATGAACGCTCAACATAGAAGAACGACATTTGGGGAACCAAGTCGCCTTCGTGTACTGATCATTACCTGAAAGTATCATCCAGTTTGGGTGAAAAAATATTTGCTGAGATTTCTGGAGATTCGTAATTTTTGGAAGCTTGGCAACCCCTCTCCATGAAAGTGGTTCTCGCCAGTCACTGCTTAGGGCTACAGCAAAAGGAAACAAAACATAGAGATAGAACGTGAAACTACTTTGCTGTATCAAGTTTCAAGAAGCTAGCACAAACCGTGTTGGATTTAGAGTTCCAAATACATGTATCAATATAGGAGAAAACAGAGTGAAACCTAAAAATTCAAACAGTTACTGGAAATGAACGCTTCAACATAGAAGAACGAACTTTGGGGAACCAAGTCGCCTTAGTGTACTGATCATTACCTGAAAGTATCATCCAGTTTGGGTGAAAAAATATTTGCTGAGATTTCTGGAGATTCGTAATTTTTGGAAGCTTGCCAACCGCTTTCCATGAAAGTGTTTCTCGCAAGTCACTGCTTAGGGCTACATCAAGAGGAAACAAAACATAGAGACAGAACGTGAAACTACTTTACTGTGTCAAGTTTCAAGAAGCTAGCACAAAACGTGTTGGATTTAGAGTTCCAAATACATGTATCAATATAGGAGAAAACAGAGTGAAACCTAAAAATTCAAACTGTTACTGGAAATGAACGCTTCAACATAGAAGAACGAAATTTGGGGAACCAAGTCGCCTACGTGTACTGATCATTACCTGAAAGTATCATCCAGTTTGGGTGAAAAAATATTTGCTGAGATTTCTGGAGATTCGTAACTTTTGGAAGCTTGGCAACCTTTTTCCTTGAAAGTGTTTCTCGCCAATCACTGCTTAGGGCTACATCAAGAGGAAACAGAATATAGAGATAGAACGTGAAACTACTTTACTTTGTCAAGTTTCATGAAGCTAGCACAAACCGTGTTGGATTTAGAGTTCCAAATACATGTATCAATATAGGAGAAAACAGAGTGAAACCTAAAAATTCAAACTGTTACTGGAAATGAACGCTTCAACATAGAAGAACGAAATTTGGGGAACCAAGTCGCCCTCGTGTACTGATCATTACCTGAAAGTATCATCCAGTTTGGGTGAAAAAATATTTGCTGAGATTTCTGGAGATTCGTAATTTTGGAAGCTTGGCAACCTTTTTCCATGAAAGTGTTTCTCACCAGTCACTGCTTAGGGCTACATCAAGAGGAAACAGAATATAGAGATAGAACGTGAAACTACTTTACTTTGTCAAGTTTCATGAAGCTAGCACAAACCGTGTTGGATTTAGAGTTCCAAATACATCTATCAATATAGGAGAAAACAGAGTGAAACCTAAAAATTCAAAGTGTTACTGGAAATGAACGCTTCAACATTGAAGAACGACATTTGGGAAACCAAGTCGCCTTCGTGTACTGATCATTACCTGAAAGTATCATCCAGTTTGGGTGAAAAAATATTTGCTGAGATTTCTGGAGATTCGTAATTTTTAGAAGCTTGGCAACCCCTCTCCATGAAAGTGGTTCGCGCCAGTCACTGCTTAGGGCTACAGCAAGAGGAAACAAAACATAGAGATAGAACATGAAACTACTTTACTGTATCAAGTTTCAAGAAGCTAGCACAAACCATGTTGGATTTAGAGTTCCAAATACATGTATCAATATAGGAGAAAACAGAGTGAAACCTAAAAATTCAAACTGTTACTGGAAATGAACGCTTCAACATAGAAGAACGAACTTTGGAAAACCAAGTCGCCTTAGTGTACTGATCATTACCTGAAAGTATCATCCAGTTTGGGTGAAAAAATATTTGCTGAGATTTCTGGAGATTCGTAAATTTTGGAAGCTTGGCAACCCCTCTCCATGAAAGTGGTTCTCGCCAGTCACTGCTTAGGGCTACAGCAAGAGGAAACAAAACATAGAGATAGAACGTGAAACTACTTTACTGTGTCAAGTTTCAAGAAGCTAGCACAAACCGTGTTGGATTTAGAGTTCCAAATACATGTATCAATATAGGAGAAAACAGAGTGAAACCTAAAAATTCAAACTGTTACAGGAAATGAACGCTTCAACATAGAAGAACGACATTTGGGGAACCAAGTCGCCTTCGTGTACTGATCATTACCTGAAAGTATCATCCAGTTTGGGTGAAAAAATATTTGCTGAGATTTCTGGAGATTCGTAATTTTTGGAAGCTTGGCAACCCCTCTCCATGAAAGTGGTTCTCGCCAGTCACTGCTTAGGGCTACAGCAAGAGGAAACAAAACATAGAGATAGAACGTGAAACTACTTTACTGTATCAAGTTTCAAGAAGCTAGCACAAACCGTGTTGGATTTAGAGTTCCAAATACATGTATCAATATAAAAGAAAACAGAGTGAAACCTAAAAATTCAAAATGTTACAGGAAATGAACGCTTCAACATAGAAGAATGACATTTGGGGAACCAAGTCGCCTTAGTGTACTGATATTACCTGAAAGTATCATCCAGTTTGGGTGAAAAAATATTTGCTGAGATTTCTGGAGATTCCTAATTTTTGGAAGCTTGGCAACCCCTTTCCATGAAAGTGTTTCTCGCCAGTCACTGCTTAGGGCTACATCAAGAGGAAACAAAACATAGAGATAGAACTTGAAACTACTTTACTGTGTCAAGTTTCAAGAAGCTAGCACAAACCGTGTTGGATTTAGAGTTCCAAATACATCTATCAATATAGGAGAAAACAGAGTGAAACCTAAAAATTCAAACTGTTACTGGAAATGAACGCTTCAACATAGAAGAACAAAATTTGGGGAACCAAGTCGCCTTAGTGTACTGATCATTACCTGAAAGTATCATCCAGTTTGGGTGAAAAAATATTTGCTGAGATTTTTGGAGATTCGTAATTTTTGGAAGCTTGGCAACCCCTCTCCATGAAAGTGGTTCTCGCCAGTCACTGCTTAGGGCTACAGCAAGAGGAAACAAAACATAGAGATAGAACGTGAAACTACTTTACTGTATCAAGTTTCACGAAGCTAGCACAAACCGTGTTGGATTTAGAGTTCCAAATACATGTATCAATATAGGAGAAAACAGAGTGAAACCTAAAAATTCAAACTGTTACTGGAAATGAACGCTTCAACATAGAAGAACGAAATTTGGGGAACCAAGTCGCCCTCGTGTACTGATCATTACCTGAAAGTATCATCCAGTTTGGGTGAAAAAATATTTGCTGAGATTTCTGGAGATTCGTAATTTTGGAAGCTTGGCAACCTTTTTCCATGAAAGTGTTTCTCACCAGTCACTGCTTAGGGCTACATCAAGAGGAAACAGAATATAGAGATAGAACGTGAAACTACTTTACTTTGTCAAGTTTCATGAAGCTAGCACAAACCGTGTTGGATTTAGAGTTCCAAATACATCTATCAATATAGGAGAAAACAGAGTGAAACCTAAAAATTCAAAGTGTTACTGGAAATGAACGCTTCAACATAGAAGAACGACATTTGGGGAACCAAGTCGCCTTCGTGTACTGATCATTACCTGAAAGTATCATCCAGTTTGGGTGAAAAAATATTTGCTGAGATTTCTGGAGATTCGTAATTTTTAGAAGCTTGGCAACCCCTCTCCATGAAAGTGGTTCTCGCCAGTCACTGCTTAGGGCTACAGCAAGAGGAAACAAAACATAGAGATAGAACATGAAACTACTTTACTGTATCAAGTTTCAAGAAGCTAGCACAAACCATGTTGGATTTAGAGTTCCAAATACATGTATCAATATAGGAGAAAACAGAGTGAAACCTAAAAATTCAAACTGTTACTGGAAATGAACGCTTCAACATAGAAGAACGAACTTTGGAAAACCAAGTCGCCTTAGTGTACTGATCATTACCTGAAAGTATCATCCAGTTTGGGTGAAAAAATATTTGCTGAGATTTCTGGAGATTCGTAATTTTTGGAAGCTTGGCAACCTTTTTCCATGAAAGTGTTTCTCGCCAGTCACTGCTTAGGGCTACATCAAGAGGAAACAAAACCTAGAGATAGAACGTGAAACTACTTTACTGTGTCAAGTTTCAAGAAGCTAGCACAAACCGTGTTGGATTTAGAGTTCCAAATACATGTATCAATATAGGAGAAAACAGAGTGAAACCTAAAAATTCAAACTGTTACTGGAAATGAAGGCTTCAACATAGAAGAACGAAATTTGGGGAACCAAGTCGCCTACGTGTACTGATCATTACCTGAAAGTATCATCCAGTTTGGGTGAAAAAATATTTGCTGAGATTTCTGGAGATTCGTAACTTTTGGAAGCTTGGCAACCTTTTTCCATGAAAGTGGTTCTCGCCAGTCACTGCTTAGGGCTACATCAAGAGGAAACAGAATATAGAGATAGAACGTGAAACTACTTTACTTTGTCAAGTTTCATGAAGCTAGCACAAACCGTGTTGGATTTAGAGTTCCAAATACATGTATCAATATAGGAGAAAACAGTGTGAAACCTAAAAATTCAAACTGTTACTGGAAATGAACGCTTCAACATAGAAGAACGAAATTTGGGGAACCAAGTCGCCTTCGTGTACTGATCATTAACTGAAAGTATCATCCAGTTTGGGTGAAAAAATATTTGCTGAGATTTCTGGAGATTCGTAACTTTTGGAAGCTTGGCAACCTTTTTCCATGAAAGTGTTCCTCACCAGTCACTGCTTAGGGCTACATCAAGAGGAAACAGAATATAGAGATAGAACGTGAAACTACTTTACTTTGTCAAGTTTCATGAAGCTAGCACAAACCGTGTTGGATTTAGAGTTCCAAATACATCTATCAATATAGGAGAAAACAGAGTGAAACCTAAAAATTCAAAGTGTTACTGGAAATGAACGCTTCAACATAGAAGAACGACATTTGGGGAACCAAGTCGCCTTCGTGTACTGATCATTACCTGAAAGTATCATCCAGTTTGGGTGAAAAAATATTTGCTGAGATTTCTGGAGATTCGTAATTTTTGGAAGCTTGGCAACCCCTCTCCATGAAAGTGGTTCTCGCCAGTCACTGCTTAGGGCTACAGCAAAAGGAAACAAAACATAGAGATAGAACGTGAAACTACTTTACTATATCAAGTTTCAAGAAGCTAGCACAAACCGTGTTGGATTTAGAGTTCCAAATACATGTATCAATATAGGAGAAAACAGAGTGAAACCTAAAAATTCAAACTCTTACTGGAAATGAACGCTTCAACATAGAAGAACGAACTTTGGGGAACCAAGTCGCCTTAGTGTACTGATCATTACCTGAAAGTATCATCCAGTTTGGGTGGAAAAATATTTGCTGAGATTTCTGGAGATTTGTAATTTTTGGAAGCTTGGCAACCGCTTTCCATGAAAGTGTTTCTCGCCAGTCATTGCTTAGGGCTACATCAAGAGGAAACAAAACCTAGAGATAGAACGTGAAACTACTTTACTGTGTCAAGTTTCAAGAAGCTAGCACAAACCGTGTTGGATTTAGAGTTCCAAATACATCTATCAATATAGGAGAAAACAGAGTGAAACCTAAAAATTCAAACTGTTACTGGAAATGAACGCTTCAACATAGAAGAACGAAATTTGGGGAACCAAGTCGCCTACGTGTACTGATCATTACCTGAAAGTATCATCCAGTTTGGGTGAAAAAATATTTGCTGAGATTTCTGGAGATTCGTAACTTTTGGAAGCTTGGCAACCCCTCTCCATGAAAGTGGTTCTCGCCAGTCACTGCTTAGGGCTACATCAAGAGGAAACAGAATATAGAGATAGAACGTGAAACTACTTTACTTTGTCAAGTTTCATGAAGCTAGCACATACCGTGTTGGATTTAGAGTTCCAAATACATCTATCAATATAGGAGAAAACAGAGTGAAACCTAAAAATTCAAAGTGTTACTGGAAATGAACGCTCAACATAGAAGAACGACATTTGGGGAACCAAGTCGCCTTCGTGTACTGATCATTACCTGAAAGTATCATCCAGTTTGGGTGAAAAAATATTTGCTGAGATTTCTGGAGATTCGTAATTTTTGGAAGCTTGGCAACCCCTCTCCATGAAAGTGGTTCTCGCCAGTCACTGCTTAGGGCTACAGCAAAAGGAAACAAAACATAGAGATAGAACGTGAAACTACTTTGCTGTATCAAGTTTCAAGAAGCTAGCACAAACCGTGTTGGATTTAGAGTTCCAAATACATGTATCAATATAGGAGAAAACAGAGTGAAACCTAAAAATTCAAACAGTTACTGGAAATGAACGCTTCAACATAGAAGAACGAACTTTGGGGAACCAAGTCGCCTTAGTGTACTGATCATTACCTGAAAGTATCATCCAGTTTGGGTGAAAAAATATTTGCTGAGATTTCTGGAGATTCGTAATTTTTGGAAGCTTGCCAACCGCTTTCCATGAAAGTGTTTCTCGCAAGTCACTGCTTAGGGCTACATCAAGAGGAAACAAAACATAGAGACAGAACGTGAAACTACTTTACTGTGTCAAGTTTCAAGAAGCTAGCACAAAACGTGTTGGATTTAGAGTTCCAAATACATGTATCAATATAGGAGAAAACAGAGTGAAACCTAAAAATTCAAACTGTTACTGGAAATGAACGCTTCAACATAGAAGAACGAAATTTGGGGAACCAAGTCGCCTACGTGTACTGATCATTACCTGAAAGTATCATCCAGTTTGGGTGAAAAAATATTTGCTGAGATTTCTGGAGATTCGTAACTTTTGGAAGCTTGGCAACCTTTTTCCTTGAAAGTGTTTCTCGCCAATCACTGCTTAGGGCTACATCAAGAGGAAACAGAATATAGAGATAGAACGTGAAACTACTTTACTTTGTCAAGTTTCATGAAGCTAGCACAAACCGTGTTGGATTTAGAGTTCCAAATACATGTATCAATATAGGAGAAAACAGAGTGAAACCTAAAAATTCAAACTGTTACTGGAAATGAACGCTTCAACATAGAAGAACGAAATTTGGGGAACCAAGTCGCCCTCGTGTACTGATCATTACCTGAAAGTATCATCCAGTTTGGGTGAAAAAATATTTGCTGAGATTTCTGGAGATTCGTAATTTTGGAAGCTTGGCAACCTTTTTCCATGAAAGTGTTTCTCACCAGTCACTGCTTAGGGCTACATCAAGAGGAAACAGAATATAGAGATAGAACGTGAAACTACTTTACTTTGTCAAGTTTCATGAAGCTAGCACAAACCGTGTTGGATTTAGAGTTCCAAATACATCTATCAATATAGGAGAAAACAGAGTGAAACCTAAAAATTCAAAGTGTTACTGGAAATGAACGCTTCAACATTGAAGAACGACATTTGGGAAACCAAGTCGCCTTCGTGTACTGATCATTACCTGAAAGTATCATCCAGTTTGGGTGAAAAAATATTTGCTGAGATTTCTGGAGATTCGTAATTTTTAGAAGCTTGGCAACCCCTCTCCATGAAAGTGGTTCTCGCCAGTCACTGCTTAGGGCTACAGCAAGAGGAAACAAAACATAGAGATAGAACATGAAACTACTTTACTGTATCAAGTTTCAAGAAGCTAGCACAAACCATGTTGGATTTAGAGTTCCAAATACATGTATCAATATAGGAGAAAACAGAGTGAAACCTAAAAATTCAAAGTGTTACTGGAAATGAACGCTCAACATAGAAGAACGACATTTGGGGAACCAAGTCGCCTTCGTGTACTGATCATTACCTGAAAGTATCATCCAGTTTGGGTGAAAAAATATTTGCTGAGATTTCTGGAGATTCGTAATTTTTGGAAGCTTGGCAACCCCTCTCCATGAAAGTGGTTCTCGCCAGTCACTGCTTAGGGCTACAGCAAAAGGAAACAAAACATAGAGATAGAACGTGAAACTACTTTGCTGTATCAAGTTTCAAGAAGCTAGCACAAACCGTGTTGGATTTAGAGTTCCAAATACATGTATCAATATAGGAGAAAACAGAGTGAAACCTAAAAATTCAAACAGTTACTGGAAATGAACGCTTCAACATAGAAGAACGAACTTTGGGGAACCAAGTCGCCTTAGTGTACTGATCATTACCTGAAAGTATCATCCAGTTTGGGTGAAAAAATATTTGCTGAGATTTCTGGAGATTCGTAATTTTTGGAAGCTTGCCAACCGCTTTCCATGAAAGTGTTTCTCGCAAGTCACTGCTTAGGGCTACATCAAGAGGAAACAAAACATAGAGACAGAACGTGAAACTACTTTACTGTGTCAAGTTTCAAGAAGCTAGCACAAAACGTGTTGGATTTAGAGTTCCAAATACATGTATCAATATAGGAGAAAACAGAGTGAAACCTAAAAATTCAAACTGTTACTGGAAATGAACGCTTCAACATAGAAGAACGAAATTTGGGGAACCAAGTCGCCTACGTGTACTGATCATTACCTGAAAGTATCATCCAGTTTGGGTGAAAAAATATTTGCTGAGATTTCTGGAGATTCGTAACTTTTGGAAGCTTGGCAACCTTTTTCCTTGAAAGTGTTTCTCGCCAATCACTGCTTAGGGCTACATCAAGAGGAAACAGAATATAGAGATAGAACGTGAAACTACTTTACTTTGTCAAGTTTCATGAAGCTAGCACAAACCGTGTTGGATTTAGAGTTCCAAATACATGTATCAATATAGGAGAAAACAGAGTGAAACCTAAAAATTCAAACTGTTACTGGAAATGAACGCTTCAACATAGAAGAACGAAATTTGGGGAACCAAGTCGCCCTCGTGTACTGATCATTACCTGAAAGTATCATCCAGTTTGGGTGAAAAAATATTTGCTGAGATTTCTGGAGATTCGTAATTTTGGAAGCTTGGCAACCTTTTTCCATGAAAGTGTTTCTCACCAGTCACTGCTTAGGGCTACATCAAGAGGAAACAGAATATAGAGATAGAACGTGAAACTACTTTACTTTGTCAAGTTTCATGAAGCTAGCACAAACCGTGTTGGATTTAGAGTTCCAAATACATCTATCAATATAGGAGAAAACAGAGTGAAACCTAAAAATTCAAAGTGTTACTGGAAATGAACGCTTCAACATTGAAGAACGACATTTGGGAAACCAAGTCGCCTTCGTGTACTGATCATTACCTGAAAGTATCATCCAGTTTGGGTGAAAAAATATTTGCTGAGATTTCTGGAGATTCGTAATTTTTAGAAGCTTGGCAACCCCTCTCCATGAAAGTGGTTCTCGCCAGTCACTGCTTAGGGCTACAGCAAGAGGAAACAAAACATAGAGATAGAACATGAAACTACTTTACTGTATCAAGTTTCAAGAAGCTAGCACAAACCATGTTGGATTTAGAGTTCCAAATACATGTATCAATATAGGAGAAAACAGAGTGAAACCTAAAAATTCAAACTGTTACTGGAAATGAACGCTTCAACATAGAAGAACGAACTTTGGAAAACCAAGTCGCCTTAGTGTACTGATCATTACCTGAAAGTATCATCCAGTTTGGGTGAAAAAATATTTGCTGAGATTTCTGGAGATTCGTAAATTTTGGAAGCTTGGCAACCCCTCTCCATGAAAGTGGTTCTCGCCAGTCACTGCTTAGGGCTACAGCAAGAGGAAACAAAACATAGAGATAGAACGTGAAACTACTTTACTGTGTCAAGTTTCAAGAAGCTAGCACAAACCGTGTTGGATTTAGAGTTCCAAATACATGTATCAATATAGGAGAAAACAGAGTGAAACCTAAAAATTCAAACTGTTACAGGAAATGAACGCTTCAACATAGAAGAACGACATTTGGGGAACCAAGTCGCCTTCGTGTACTGATCATTACCTGAAAGTATCATCCAGTTTGGGTGAAAAAATATTTGCTGAGATTTCTGGAGATTCGTAATTTTTGGAAGCTTGGCAACCCCTCTCCATGAAAGTGGTTCTCGCCAGTCACTGCTTAGGGCTACAGCAAGAGGAAACAAAACATAGAGATAGAACGTGAAACTACTTTACTGTATCAAGTTTCAAGAAGCTAGCACAAACCGTGTTGGATTTAGAGTTCCAAATACATGTATCAATATAAAAGAAAACAGAGTGAAACCTAAAAATTCAAAATGTTACAGGAAATGAACGCTTCAACATAGAAGAATGACATTTGGGGAACCAAGTCGCCTTAGTGTACTGATATTACCTGAAAGTATCATCCAGTTTGGGTGAAAAAATATTTGCTGAGATTTCTGGAGATTCCTAATTTTTGGAAGCTTGGCAACCCCTTTCCATGAAAGTGTTTCTCGCCAGTCACTGCTTAGGGCTACATCAAGAGGAAACAAAACATAGAGATAGAACTTGAAACTACTTTACTGTGTCAAGTTTCAAGAAGCTAGCACAAACCGTGTTGGATTTAGAGTTCCAAATACATCTATCAATATAGGAGAAAACAGAGTGAAACCTAAAAATTCAAACTGTTACTGGAAATGAACGCTTCAACATAGAAGAACAAAATTTGGGGAACCAAGTCGCCTTAGTGTACTGATCATTACCTGAAAGTATCATCCAGTTTGGGTGAAAAAATATTTGCTGAGATTTTTGGAGATTCGTAATTTTTGGAAGCTTGGCAACCCCTCTCCATGAAAGTGGTTCTCGCCAGTCACTGCTTAGGGCTACAGCAAGAGGAAACAAAACATAGAGATAGAACGTGAAACTACTTTACTGTATCAAGTTTCACGAAGCTAGCACAAACCGTGTTGGATTTAGAGTTCCAAATACATGTATCAATATAGGAGAAAACAGAGTGAAACCTAAAAATTCAAACTGTTACTGGAAATGAACGCTTCAACATAGAAGAACGAAATTTGGGGAACCAAGTCGCCCTCGTGTACTGATCATTACCTGAAAGTATCATCCAGTTTGGGTGAAAAAATATTTGCTGAGATTTCTGGAGATTCGTAATTTTGGAAGCTTGGCAACCTTTTTCCATGAAAGTGTTTCTCACCAGTCACTGCTTAGGGCTACATCAAGAGGAAACAGAATATAGAGATAGAACGTGAAACTACTTTACTTTGTCAAGTTTCATGAAGCTAGCACAAACCGTGTTGGATTTAGAGTTCCAAATACATCTATCAATATAGGAGAAAACAGAGTGAAACCTAAAAATTCAAAGTGTTACTGGAAATGAATGCTTCAACATAGAAGAACGACATTTGGGGAACCAAGTCGCCTTCGTGTACTGATCATTACCTGAAAGTATCATCCAGTTTGGGTGAAAAAATATTTGCTGAGATTTCTGGAGATTCGTAATTTTTAGAAGCTTGGCAACCCCTCTCCATGAAAGTGGTTCTCGCCAGTCACTGCTTAGGGCTACAGCAAGAGGAAACAAAACATAGAGATAGAACATGAAACTACTTTACTGTATCAAGTTTCAAGAAGCTAGCACAAACCATGTTGGATTTAGAGTTCCAAATACATGTATCAATATAGGAGAAAACAGAGTGAAACCTAAAAATTCAAACTGTTACTGGAAATGAACGCTTCAACATAGAAGAACGAACTTTGGAAAACCAAGTCGCCTTAGTGTACTGATCATTACCTGAAAGTATCATCCAGTTTGGGTGAAAAAATATTTGCTGAGATTTCTGGAGATTCGTAATTTTTGGAAGCTTGGCAACCTTTTTCCATGAAAGTGTTTCTCGCCAGTCACTGCTTAGGGCTACATCAAGAGGAAACAAAACCTAGAGATAGAACTTGAAACTACTTTACTGTGTCAAGTTTCAAGAAGCTAGCACAAACCGTGTTGGATTTAGAGTTCCAAATACATCTATCAATATAGGAGAAAACAGAGTGAAACCTAAAAATTCAAACTGTTACTGGAAATGAACGCTTCAACATAGAAGAACAAAATTTGGGGAACCAAGTCGCCTTAGTGTACTGATCATTACCTGAAAGTATCATCCAGTTTGGGTGAAAAAATATTTGCTGAGATTTTTGGAGATTCGTAATTTTTGGAAGCTTGGCAACCCCTCTCCATGAAAGTGGTTCTCGCCAGTCACTGCTTAGGGCTACAGCAAGAGGAAACAAAACATAGAGATAGAACGTGAAACTACTTTACTGTATCAAGTTTCACGAAGCTAGCACAAACCGTGTTGGATTTAGAGTTCCAAATACATGTATCAATATAGGAGAAAACAGAGTGAAACCTAAAAATTCAAACTGTTACTGGAAATGAACGCTTCAACATAGAAGAACGAAATTTGGGGAACCAAGTCGCCCTCGTGTACTGATCATTACCTGAAAGTATCATCCAGTTTGGGTGAAAAAATATTTGCTGAGATTTCTGGAGATTCGTAATTTTGGAAGCTTGGCAACCTTTTTCCATGAAAGTGTTTCTCACCAGTCACTGCTTAGGGCTACATCAAGAGGAAACAGAATATAGAGATAGAACGTGAAACTACTTTACTTTGTCAAGTTTCATGAAGCTAGCACAAACCGTGTTGGATTTAGAGTTCCAAATACATCTATCAATATAGGAGAAAACAGAGTGAAACCTAAAAATTCAAAGTGTTACTTGAAATGAACGCTTCAACATAGAAGAACGACATTTGGGGAACCAAGTCGCCTTCGTGTACTGATCATTACCTGAAAGTATCATCCAGTTTGGGTGAAAAAATATTTGCTGAGATTTCTGGAGATTCGTAATTTTTAGAAGCTTGGCAACCCCTCTCCATGAAAGTGGTTCTCGCCAGTCACTGCTTAGGGCTACAGCAGGAGGAAACAAAACATAGAGATAGAACATGAAACTACTTTACTGTATCAAGTTTCAAGAAGCTAGCACAAACCATGTTGGATTTAGAGTTCCAAATACATGTATCAATATAGGAGAAAACAGAGTGAAACCTAAAAATTCAAACTGTTACTGGAAATGAACGCTTCAACATAGAAGAACGAACTTTGGAAAACCAAGTCGCCTTAGTGTACTGATCATTACCTGAAAGTATCATCCAGTTTGGGTGAAAAAATATTTGCTGAGATTTCTGGAGATTCGTAAATTTTGGAAGCTTGGCAACCCCTCTCCATGAAAGTGGTTCTCGCCAGTCACTGCTTAGGGCTACAGCAAGAGGAAACAAAACATAGAGATAGAACGTGAAACTACTTTACTGTGTCAAGTTTCAAGAAGCTAGCACAAACCGTGTTGGATTTAGAG
Source organism: Spermophilus citellus (assembly GCF_964194105.1). NCBI lineage: Eukaryota > Metazoa > Chordata > Mammalia > Rodentia > Sciuridae > Spermophilus > Spermophilus citellus. The sequence continues at coordinate 55,018 of NW_027672812.1, read as the reverse complement.
TTCCAAATACATGTATCAATATAGGAGAAAACAGAGTGAAACCTAAAAATTCAAACTGTTACAGGAAATGAACGCTTCAACATAGAAGAACGACATTTGGGGAACCAAGTCGCCTTCGTGTACTGATCATTACCTGAAAGTATCATCCAGTTTGGGTGAAAAAATATTTGCTGAGATTTCTGGAGATTCGTAATTTTTGGAAGCTTGGCAACCCCTCTCCATGAAAGTGGTTCTCGCCAGTCACTGCTTAGGGCTACAGCAAGAGGAAACAAAACATAGAGATAGAACGTGAAACTACTTTACTGTATCAAGTTTCAAGAAGCTAGCACAAACCGTGTTGGATTTAGAGTTCCAAATACATGTATCAATATAAAAGAAAACAGAGTGAAACCTAAAAATTCAAAATGTTACAGGAAATGAACGCTTCAACATAGAAGAATGACATTTGGGGAACCAAGTCGCCTTAGTGTACTGATATTACCTGAAAGTATCATCCAGTTTGGGTGAAAAAATATTTGCTGAGATTTCTGGAGATTCCTAATTTTTGGAAGCTTGGCAACCCCTTTCCATGAAAGTGTTTCTCGCCAGTCACTGCTTAGGGCTACATCAAGAGGAAACAAAACATAGAGATAGAACTTGAAACTACTTTACTGTGTCAAGTTTCAAGAAGCTAGCACAAACCGTGTTGGATTTAGAGTTCCAAATACATCTATCAATATAGGAGAAAACAGAGTGAAACCTAAAAATTCAAACTGTTACTGGAAATGAACGCTTCAACATAGAAGAACAAAATTTGGGGAACCAAGTCGCCTTAGTGTACTGATCATTACCTGAAAGTATCATCCAGTTTGGGTGAAAAAATATTTGCTGAGATTTTTGGAGATTCGTAATTTTTGGAAGCTTGGCAACCCCTCTCCATGAAAGTGGTTCTCGCCAGTCACTGCTTAGGGCTACAGCAAGAGGAAACAAAACATAGAGATAGAACGTGAAACTACTTTACTGTATCAAGTTTCACGAAGCTAGCACAAACCGTGTTGGATTTAGAGTTCCAAATACATGTATCAATATAGGAGAAAACAGAGTGAAACCTAAAAATTCAAACTGTTACTGGAAATGAACGCTTCAACATAGAAGAACGAAATTTGGGGAACCAAGTCGCCCTCGTGTACTGATCATTACCTGAAAGTATCATCCAGTTTGGGTGAAAAAATATTTGCTGAGATTTCTGGAGATTCGTAATTTTGGAAGCTTGGCAACCTTTTTCCATGAAAGTGTTTCTCACCAGTCACTGCTTAGGGCTACATCAAGAGGAAACAGAATATAGAGATAGAACGTGAAACTACTTTACTTTGTCAAGTTTCATGAAGCTAGCACAAACCGTGTTGGATTTAGAGTTCCAAATACATCTATCAATATAGGAGAAAACAGAGTGAAACCTAAAAATTCAAAGTGTTACTGGAAATGAATGCTTCAACATAGAAGAACGACATTTGGGGAACCAAGTCGCCTTCGTGTACTGATCATTACCTGAAAGTATCATCCAGTTTGGGTGAAAAAATATTTGCTGAGATTTCTGGAGATTCGTAATTTTTAGAAGCTTGGCAACCCCTCTCCATGAAAGTGGTTCTCGCCAGTCACTGCTTAGGGCTACAGCAAGAGGAAACAAAACATAGAGATAGAACATGAAACTACTTTACTGTATCAAGTTTCAAGAAGCTAGCACAAACCATGTTGGATTTAGAGTTCCAAATACATGTATCAATATAGGAGAAAACAGAGTGAAACCTAAAAATTCAAACTGTTACTGGAAATGAACGCTTCAACATAGAAGAACGAACTTTGGAAAACCAAGTCGCCTTAGTGTACTGATCATTACCTGAAAGTATCATCCAGTTTGGGTGAAAAAATATTTGCTGAGATTTCTGGAGATTCGTAATTTTTGGAAGCTTGGCAACCTTTTTCCATGAAAGTGTTTCTCGCCAGTCACTGCTTAGGGCTACATCAAGAGGAAACAAAACCTAGAGATAGAACTTGAAACTACTTTACTGTGTCAAGTTTCAAGAAGCTAGCACAAACCGTGTTGGATTTAGAGTTCCAAATACATCTATCAATATAGGAGAAAACAGAGTGAAACCTAAAAATTCAAACTGTTACTGGAAATGAACGCTTCAACATAGAAGAACAAAATTTGGGGAACCAAGTCGCCTTAGTGTACTGATCATTACCTGAAAGTATCATCCAGTTTGGGTGAAAAAATATTTGCTGAGATTTTTGGAGATTCGTAATTTTTGGAAGCTTGGCAACCCCTCTCCATGAAAGTGGTTCTCGCCAGTCACTGCTTAGGGCTACAGCAAGAGGAAACAAAACATAGAGATAGAACGTGAAACTACTTTACTGTATCAAGTTTCACGAAGCTAGCACAAACCGTGTTGGATTTAGAGTTCCAAATACATGTATCAATATAGGAGAAAACAGAGTGAAACCTAAAAATTCAAACTGTTACTGGAAATGAACGCTTCAACATAGAAGAACGAAATTTGGGGAACCAAGTCGCCCTCGTGTACTGATCATTACCTGAAAGTATCATCCAGTTTGGGTGAAAAAATATTTGCTGAGATTTCTGGAGATTCGTAATTTTGGAAGCTTGGCAACCTTTTTCCATGAAAGTGTTTCTCACCAGTCACTGCTTAGGGCTACATCAAGAGGAAACAGAATATAGAGATAGAACGTGAAACTACTTTACTTTGTCAAGTTTCATGAAGCTAGCACAAACCGTGTTGGATTTAGAGTTCCAAATACATCTATCAATATAGGAGAAAACAGAGTGAAACCTAAAAATTCAAAGTGTTACTTGAAATGAATGCTTCAACATAGAAGAACGACATTTGGGGAACCAAGTCGCCTTCGTGTACTGATCATTACCTGAAAGTATCATCCAGTTTGGGTGAAAAAATATTTGCTGAGATTTCTGGAGATTCGTAATTTTTAGAAGCTTGGCAACCCCTCTCCATGAAAGTGGTTCTCGCCAGTCACTGCTTAGGGCTACAGCAAGAGGAAACAAAACATAGAGATAGAACATGAAACTACTTTACTGTATCAAGTTTCAAGAAGCTAGCACAAACCATGTTGGATTTAGAGTTCCAAATACATGTATCAATATAGGAGAAAACAGAGTGAAACCTAAAAATTCAAACTGTTACTGGAAATGAACGCTTCAACATAGAAGAACGAACTTTGGAAAACCAAGTCGCCTTAGTGTACTGATCATTACCTGAAAGTATCATCCAGTTTGGGTGAAAAAATATTTGCTGAGATTTCTGGAGATTCGTAATTTTTGGAAGCTTGGCAACCTTTTTCCATGAAAGTGTTTCTCGCCAGTCACTGCTTAGGGCTACATCAAGAGGAAACAAAACCTAGAGATAGAACGTGAAACTACTTTACTGTGTCAAGTTTCAAGAAGCTAGCACAAACCGTGTTGGATTTAGAGTTCCAAATACATGTATCAATATAGGAGAAAACAGAGTGAAACCTAAAAATTCAAACTGTTACTGGAAATGAAGGCTTCAACATAGAAGAACGAAATTTGGGGAACCAAGTCGCCTACGTGTACTGATCATTACCTGAAAGTATCATCCAGTTTGGGTGAAAAAATATTTGCTGAGATTTCTGGAGATTCGTAACTTTTGGAAGCTTGGCAACCTTTTTCCATGAAAGTGTTTCTCGCCAGTCACTGCTTAGGGCTACATCAAGAGGAAACAGAATATAGAGATAGAACGTGAAACTACTTTACTTTGTCAAGTTTCATGAAGCTAGCACAAACCGTGTTGGATTTAGAGTTCCAAATACATGTATCAATATAGGAGAAAACAGTGTGAAACCTAAAAATTCAAACTGTTACTGGAAATGAACGCTTCAACATAGAAGAACGAAATTTGGGGAACCAAGTCGCCTTCGTGTACTGATCATTACCTGAAAGTATCATCCAGTTTGGGTGAAAAAATATTTGCTGAGATTTCTGGAGATTCGTAATTTTTGGAAGCTTGGCAACCCCTCTCCATGAAAGTGGTTCTCGCCAGTCACTGCTTAGGGCTACAGCAAGGGGAAACAAAACATAGAGATAGAACTTGAAAATACTTTACTGTGTCAAGTTTCAAGAAGCTAGCACAAACCGTGTTGGATTTAGAGTTCCAAATACATCTATCAATATAGGAGAAAACAGAGTGAAACCTAAAATTTCAAACTGTTACTGGAAATGAACGCTTCAACATAGAAGAACGAAATTTGGCGAACCAAGTCGCCTTAGTGTACTGATCATTACCTGAAAGTATCATCCAGTTTGGGTGAAAAAATATTTGCTGATATTTCTGGAGATTCGTAATTTTTGGAAGCTTGGCAACCGCTTTCAATGAAAGTGTTTCTCGCCAGTCACTGCTTAGGGCTACATCAAGAGGAAACAAAACCTAGAGATAGAACGTGAAACTACTTTACTGTGTCAAGTTTCAAGAAGCTAGCACAAACCGTGTTGGATTTAGAGTTCCAAATACATCTATCAATATAGGAGAAAACAGAGTGAAACCTAAAAATTCAAACTGTTACTGGAAATGAACGCTTCAACATAGAAGAACGAAATTTGGGGAACCAAGTCGCCTACGTGTACTGATCATTACCTGAAAGTATCATCCAGTTTGGGTGAAAAAATATTTGCTGAGATTTCTGGAGATTCGTAACTTTTGGAAGCTTGGCAACCTTTTTCCATGAAAGTGGTTCTCGCCAGTCACTGCTTAGGGCTACACCAAGAGGAAACAGAATATAGAGATAGAACGTGAAACTACTTTACTTTGTCAAGTTTCATGAAGCTAGCACAAACCGTGTTGGATTTAGAGTTCCAAATACATCTATCAATATAGGAGAAAACAGAGTGAAACCTAAAAATTCAAAGTGTTACTGGAAATGAACGCTTCAACATAGAAGAACGACATTTGGGGAACCAAGTCGCCTTCGTGTACTGATCATTACCTGAAAGTATCATCCAGTTTGGGTGAAAAAATATTTGCTGAGATTTCTGGAGATTCGTAATTTTTGGAAGCTTGGCAACCCCTCTCCATGTAAGTGTTTCTCGCCAGTCACTGCTTAGGGCTACAGCAAGAGGAAACAAAACATAGAGATAGAACGTGAAACTACTTTACTGTGTCAAGTTTCAAGAAGCTAGCACAAACCGTGTTGGATTTAGAGTTCCAAATACATGTATCAATATAGGAGAAAACAGAGTGAAACCTAAAAATTCAAACTGTTACAGGAAATGAACGCTTCAACATAGAAGAACAACATTTGGGGAACCAAGTCGCCTTAGTGTACTGATCATTACCTGAAAGTATCATCCAGTTTGGGTGAAAAAATATTTGCTGAGATTTCTGGAGATTCGTAACTTTTGGAAGCTTGGCAACCTTTTTCCATGAAAGTGTTTCTCACCAGTCACTGCTTAGGGCTACATCAAGAGGAAACAGAATATAGAGATAGAACGTGAAACTACTTTACTTTGTCAAGTTTCATGAAGCTAGCACATACCGTGTTGGATTTAGAGTTCCAAATACATCTATCAATATAGGAGAAAACAGAGTGAAACCTAAAAATTCAAAGTGTTACTGGAAATGAACGCTCAACATAGAAGAACGACATTTGGGGAACCAAGTCGCCTTCGTGTACTGATCATTACCTGAAAGTATCATCCAGTTTGGGTGAAAAAATATTTGCTGAGATTTCTGGAGATTCGTAATTTTTGGAAGCTTGGCAACCCCTCTCCATGAAAGTGGTTCTCGCCAGTCACTGCTTAGGGCTACAGCAAAAGGAAACAAAACATAGAGATAGAACGTGAAACTACTTTGCTGTATCAAGTTTCAAGAAGCTAGCACAAACCGTGTTGGATTTAGAGTTCCAAATACATGTATCAATATAGGAGAAAACAGAGTGAAACCTAAAAATTCAAACAGTTACTGGAAATGAACGCTTCAACATAGAAGAACGAACTTTGGGGAACCAAGTCGCCTTAGTGTACTGATCATTACCTGAAAGTATCATCCAGTTTGGGTGAAAAAATATTTGCTGAGATTTCTGGAGATTCGTAATTTTTGGAAGCTTGCCAACCGCTTTCCATGAAAGTGTTTCTCGCAAGTCACTGCTTAGGGCTACATCAAGAGGAAACAAAACATAGAGACAGAACGTGAAACTACTTTACTGTGTCAAGTTTCAAGAAGCTAGCACAAAACGTGTTGGATTTAGAGTTCCAAATACATGTATCAATATAGGAGAAAACAGAGTGAAACCTAAAAATTCAAACTGTTACTGGAAATGAACGCTTCAACATAGAAGAACGAAATTTGGGGAACCAAGTCGCCTACGTGTACTGATCATTACCTGAAAGTATCATCCAGTTTGGGTGAAAAAATATTTGCTGAGATTTCTGGAGATTCGTAACTTTTGGAAGCTTGGCAACCTTTTTCCTTGAAAGTGTTTCTCGCCAATCACTGCTTAGGGCTACATCAAGAGGAAACAGAATATAGAGATAGAACGTGAAACTACTTTACTTTGTCAAGTTTCATGAAGCTAGCACAAACCGTGTTGGATTTAGAGTTCCAAATACATGTATCAATATAGGAGAAAACAGAGTGAAACCTAAAAATTCAAACTGTTACTGGAAATGAACGCTTCAACATAGAAGAACGAAATTTGGGGAACCAAGTCGCCCTCGTGTACTGATCATTACCTGAAAGTATCATCCAGTTTGGGTGAAAAAATATTTGCTGAGATTTCTGGAGATTCGTAATTTTGGAAGCTTGGCAACCTTTTTCCATGAAAGTGTTTCTCACCAGTCACTGCTTAGGGCTACATCAAGAGGAAACAGAATATAGAGATAGAACGTGAAACTACTTTACTTTGTCAAGTTTCATGAAGCTAGCACAAACCGTGTTGGATTTAGAGTTCCAAATACATCTATCAATATAGGAGAAAACAGAGTGAAACCTAAAAATTCAAAGTGTTACTGGAAATGAACGCTTCAACATTGAAGAACGACATTTGGGAAACCAAGTCGCCTTCGTGTACTGATCATTACCTGAAAGTATCATCCAGTTTGGGTGAAAAAATATTTGCTGAGATTTCTGGAGATTCGTAATTTTTAGAAGCTTGGCAACCCCTCTCCATGAAAGTGGTTCTCGCCAGTCACTGCTTAGGGCTACAGCAAGAGGAAACAAAACATAGAGATAGAACATGAAACTACTTTACTGTATCAAGTTTCAAGAAGCTAGCACAAACCATGTTGGATTTAGAGTTCCAAATACATGTATCAATATAGGAGAAAACAGAGTGAAACCTAAAAATTCAAACTGTTACTGGAAATGAACGCTTCAACATAGAAGAACGAACTTTGGAAAACCAAGTCGCCTTAGTGTACTGATCATTACCTGAAAGTATCATCCAGTTTGGGTGAAAAAATATTTGCTGAGATTTCTGGAGATTCGTAAATTTTGGAAGCTTGGCAACCCCTCTCCATGAAAGTGGTTCTCGCCAGTCACTGCTTAGGGCTACAGCAAGAGGAAACAAAACATAGAGATAGAACGTGAAACTACTTTACTGTGTCAAGTTTCAAGAAGCTAGCACAAACCGTGTTGGATTTAGAGTTCCAAATACATGTATCAATATAGGAGAAAACAGAGTGAAACCTAAAAATTCAAACTGTTACAGGAAATGAACGCTTCAACATAGAAGAACGACATTTGGGGAACCAAGTCGCCTTCGTGTACTGATCATTACCTGAAAGTATCATCCAGTTTGGGTGAAAAAATATTTGCTGAGATTTCTGGAGATTCGTAATTTTTGGAAGCTTGGCAACCCCTCTCCATGAAAGTGGTTCTCGCCAGTCACTGCTTAGGGCTACAGCAAGAGGAAACAAAACATAGAGATAGAACGTGAAACTACTTTACTGTATCAAGTTTCAAGAAGCTAGCACAAACCGTGTTGGATTTAGAGTTCCAAATACATGTATCAATATAAAAGAAAACAGAGTGAAACCTAAAAATTCAAAATGTTACAGGAAATGAACGCTTCAACATAGAAGAATGACATTTGGGGAACCAAGTCGCCTTAGTGTACTGATATTACCTGAAAGTATCATCCAGTTTGGGTGAAAAAATATTTGCTGAGATTTCTGGAGATTCCTAATTTTTGGAAGCTTGGCAATCCCTTTCCATGAAAGTGTTTCTCGCCAGTCACTGCTTAGGGCTACATCAAGAGGAAACAAAACATAGAGATAGAACTTGAAACTACTTTACTGTGTCAAGTTTCAAGAAGCTAGCACAAACCGTGTTGGATTTAGAGTTCCAAATACATCTATCAATATAGGAGAAAACAGAGTGAAACCTAAAAATTCAAACTGTTACTGGAAATGAACGCTTCAACATAGAAGAACAAAATTTGGGGAACCAAGTCGCCTTAGTGTACTGATCATTACCTGAAAGTATCATCCAGTTTGGGTGAAAAAATATTTGCTGAGATTTTTGGAGATTCGTAATTTTTGGAAGCTTGGCAACCCCTCTCCATGAAAGTGGTTCTCGCCAGTCACTGCTTAGGGCTACAGCAAGAGGAAACAAAACATAGAGATAGAACGTGAAACTACTTTACTGTATCAAGTTTCACGAAGCTAGCACAAACCGTGTTGGATTTAGAGTTCCAAATACATGTATCAATATAGGAGAAAACAGAGTGAAACCTAAAAATTCAAACTGTTACTGGAAATGAACGCTTCAACATAGAAGAACGAAATTTGGGGAACCAAGTCGCCCTCGTGTACTGATCATTACCTGAAAGTATCATCCAGTTTGGGTGAAAAAATATTTGCTGAGATTTCTGGAGATTCGTAATTTTGGAAGCTTGGCAACCTTTTTCCATGAAAGTGTTTCTCACCAGTCACTGCTTAGGGCTACATCAAGAGGAAACAGAATATAGAGATAGAACGTGAAACTACTTTACTTTGTCAAGTTTCATGAAGCTAGCACATACCGTGTTGGATTTAGAGTTCCAAATACATCTATCAATATAGGAGAAAACAGAGTGAAACCTAAAAATTCAAAGTGTTACTGGAAATGAACGCTCAACATAGAAGAACGACATTTGGGGAACCAAGTCGCCTTCGTGTACTGATCATTACCTGAAAGTATCATCCAGTTTGGGTGAAAAAATATTTGCTGAGATTTCTGGAGATTCGTAATTTTTGGAAGCTTGGCAACCCCTCTCCATGAAAGTGGTTCTCGCCAGTCACTGCTTAGGGCTACAGCAAAAGGAAACAAAACATAGAGATAGAACGTGAAACTACTTTGCTGTATCAAGTTTCAAGAAGCTAGCACAAACCGTGTTGGATTTAGAGTTCCAAATACATGTATCAATATAGGAGAAAACAGAGTGAAACCTAAAAATTCAAACAGTTACTGGAAATGAACGCTTCAACATAGAAGAACGAACTTTGGGGAACCAAGTCGCCTTAGTGTACTGATCATTACCTGAAAGTATCATCCAGTTTGGGTGAAAAAATATTTGCTGAGATTTCTGGAGATTCGTAATTTTTGGAAGCTTGCCAACCGCTTTCCATGAAAGTGTTTCTCGCAAGTCACTGCTTAGGGCTACATCAAGAGGAAACAAAACATAGAGACAGAACGTGAAACTACTTTACTGTGTCAAGTTTCAAGAAGCTAGCACAAAACGTGTTGGATTTAGAGTTCCAAATACATGTATCAATATAGGAGAAAACAGAGTGAAACCTAAAAATTCAAACTGTTACTGGAAATGAACGCTTCAACATAGAAGAACGAAATTTGGGGAACCAAGTCGCCTACGTGTACTGATCATTACCTGAAAGTATCATCCAGTTTGGGTGAAAAAATATTTGCTGAGATTTCTGGAGATTCGTAACTTTTGGAAGCTTGGCAACCTTTTTCCTTGAAAGTGTTTCTCGCCAATCACTGCTTAGGGCTACATCAAGAGGAAACAGAATATAGAGATAGAACGTGAAACTACTTTACTTTGTCAAGTTTCATGAAGCTAGCACAAACCGTGTTGGATTTAGAGTTCCAAATACATGTATCAATATAGGAGAAAACAGAGTGAAACCTAAAAATTCAAACTGTTACTGGAAATGAACGCTTCAACATAGAAGAACGAAATTTGGGGAACCAAGTCGCCCTCGTGTACTGATCATTACCTGAAAGTATCATCCAGTTTGGGTGAAAAAATATTTGCTGAGATTTCTGGAGATTCGTAATTTTGGAAGCTTGGCAACCTTTTTCCATGAAAGTGTTTCTCACCAGTCACTGCTTAGGGCTACATCAAGAGGAAACAGAATATAGAGATAGAACGTGAAACTACTTTACTTTGTCAAGTTTCATGAAGCTAGCACAAACCGTGTTGGATTTAGAGTTCCAAATACATCTATCAATATAGGAGAAAACAGAGTGAAACCTAAAAATTCAAAGTGTTACTGGAAATGAACGCTTCAACATTGAAGAACGACATTTGGGAAACCAAGTCGCCTTCGTGTACTGATCATTACCTGAAAGTATCATCCAGTTTGGGTGAAAAAATATTTGCTGAGATTTCTGGAGATTCGTAATTTTTAGAAGCTTGGCAACCCCTCTCCATGAAAGTGGTTCTCGCCAGTCACTGCTTAGGGCTACAGCAAGAGGAAACAAAACATAGAGATAGAACATGAAACTACTTTACTGTATCAAGTTTCAAGAAGCTAGCACAAACCATGTTGGATTTAGAGTTCCAAATACATGTATCAATATAGGAGAAAACAGAGTGAAACCTAAAAATTCAAACTGTTACTGGAAATGAACGCTTCAACATAGAAGAACGAACTTTGGAAAACCAAGTCGCCTTAGTGTACTGATCATTACCTGAAAGTATCATCCAGTTTGGGTGAAAAAATATTTGCTGAGATTTCTGGAGATTCGTAAATTTTGGAAGCTTGGCAACCCCTCTCCATGAAAGTGGTTCTCGCCAGTCACTGCTTAGGGCTACAGCAAGAGGAAACAAAACATAGAGATAGAACGTGAAACTACTTTACTGTGTCAAGTTTCAAGAAGCTAGCACAAACCGTGTTGGATTTAGAGTTCCAAATACATGTATCAATATAGGAGAAAACAGAGTGAAACCTAAAAATTCAAACTGTTACAGGAAATGAACGCTTCAACATAGAAGAACGACATTTGGGGAACCAAGTCGCCTTCGTGTACTGATCATTACCTGAAAGTATCATCCAGTTTGGGTGAAAAAATATTTGCTGAGATTTCTGGAGATTCGTAATTTTTGGAAGCTTGGCAACCCCTCTCCATGAAAGTGGTTCTCGCCAGTCACTGCTTAGGGCTACAGCAAGAGGAAACAAAACATAGAGATAGAACGTGAAACTACTTTACTGTATCAAGTTTCAAGAAGCTAGCACAAACCGTGTTGGATTTAGAGTTCCAAATACATGTATCAATATAAAAGAAAACAGAGTGAAACCTAAAAATTCAAAATGTTACAGGAAATGAACGCTTCAACATAGAAGAATGACATTTGGGGAACCAAGTCGCCTTAGTGTACTGATATTACCTGAAAGTATCATCCAGTTTGGGTGAAAAAATATTTGCTGAGATTTCTGGAGATTCCTAATTTTTGGAAGCTTGGCAATCCCTTTCCATGAAAGTGTTTCTCGCCAGTCACTGCTTAGGGCTACATCAAGAGGAAACAAAACATAGAGATAGAACTTGAAACTACTTTACTGTGTCAAGTTTCAAGAAGCTAGCACAAACCGTGTTGGATTTAGAGTTCCAAATACATCTATCAATATAGGAGAAAACAGAGTGAAACCTAAAAATTCAAACTGTTACTGGAAATGAACGCTTCAACATAGAAGAACAAAATTTGGGGAACCAAGTCGCCTTAGTGTACTGATCATTACCTGAAAGTATCATCCAGTTTGGGTGAAAAAATATTTGCTGAGATTTTTGGAGATTCGTAATTTTTGGAAGCTTGGCAACCCCTCTCCATGAAAGTGGTTCTCGCCAGTCACTGCTTAGGGCTACAGCAAGAGGAAACAAAACATAGAGATAGAACGTGAAACTACTTTACTGTATCAAGTTTCACGAAGCTAGCACAAACCGTGTTGGATTTAGAGTTCCAAATACATGTATCAATATAGGAGAAAACAGAGTGAAACCTAAAAATTCAAACTGTTACTGGAAATGAACGCTTCAACATAGAAGAACGAAATTTGGGGAACCAAGTCGCCCTCGTGTACTGATCATTACCTGAAAGTATCATCCAGTTTGGGTGAAAAAATATTTGCTGAGATTTCTGGAGATTCGTAATTTTGGAAGCTTGGCAACCTTTTTCCATGAAAGTGTTTCTCACCAGTCACTGCTTAGGGCTACATCAAGAGGAAACAGAATATAGAGATAGAACGTGAAACTACTTTACTTTGTCAAGTTTCATGAAGCTAGCACAAACCGTGTTGGATTTAGAGTTCCAAATACATCTATCAATATAGGAGAAAACAGAGTGAAACCTAAAAATTCAAAGTGTTACTGGAAATGAACGCTTCAACATAGAAGAACGACATTTGGGGAACCAAGTCGCCTTCGTGTACTGATCATTACCTGAAAGTATCATCCAGTTTGGGTGAAAAAATATTTGCTGAGATTTCTGGAGATTCGTAATTTTTAGAAGCTTGGCAACCCCTCTCCATGAAAGTGGTTCTCGCCAGTCACTGCTTAGGGCTACAGCAAGAGGAAACAAAACATAGAGATAGAACATGAAACTACTTTACTGTATCAAGTTTCAAGAAGCTAGCACAAACCATGTTGGATTTAGAGTTCCAAATACATGTATCAATATAGGAGAAAACAGAGTGAAACCTAAAAATTCAAACTGTTACTGGAAATGAACGCTTCAACATAGAAGAACGAACTTTGGAAAACCAAGTCGCCTTAGTGTACTGATCATTACCTGAAAGTATCATCCAGTTTGGGTGAAAAAATATTTGCTGAGATTTCTGGAGATTCGTAATTTTTGGAAGCTTGGCAACCTTTTTCCATGAAAGTGTTTCTCGCCAGTCACTGCTTAGGGCTACATCAAGAGGAAACAAAACCTAGAGATAGAACGTGAAACTACTTTACTGTGTCAAGTTTCAAGAAGCTAGCACAAACCGTGTTGGATTTAGAGTTCCAAATACATGTATCAATATAGGAGAAAACAGAGTGAAACCTAAAAATTCAAACTGTTACTGGAAATGAAGGCTTCAACATAGAAGAACGAAATTTGGGGAACCAAGTCGCCTACGTGTACTGATCATTACCTGAAAGTATCATCCAGTTTGGGTGAAAAAATATTTGCTGAGATTTCTGGAGATTCGTAACTTTTGGAAGCTTGGCAACCTTTTTCCATGAAAGTGTTTCTCGCCAGTCACTGCTTAGGGCTACATCAAGAGGAAACAGAATATAGAGATAGAACGTGAAACTACTTTACTTTGTCAAGTTTCATGAAGCTAGCACAAACCGTGTTGGATTTAGAGTTCCAAATACATGTATCAATATAGGAGAAAACAGTGTGAAACCTAAAAATTCAAACTGTTACTGGAAATGAACGCTTCAACATAGAAGAACGAAATTTGGGGAACCAAGTCGCCTTCGTGTACTGATCATTACCTGAAAGTATCATCCAGTTTGGGGGAAAAAATATTTGCTGAGATTTCTGGAGATTCGTAACTTTTGGAAGCTTGGCAACCTTTTTCCATGAAAGTGTTCCTCACCAGTCACTGCTTAGGGCTACATCAAGAGGAAACAGAATATAGAGATAGAACGTGAAACTACTTTACTTTGTCAAGTTTCATGAAGCTAGCACAAACCGTGTTGGATTTAGAGTTCCAAATACATCTATCAATATAGGAGAAAACAGAGTGAAACCTAAAAATTCAAAGTGTTACTGGAAATGAACGCTTCAACATAGAAGAACGACATTTGGGGAACCAAGTCGCCTTCGTGTACTGATCATTACCTGAAAGTATCATCCAGTTTGGGTGAAAAAATATTTGCTGAGATTTCTGGAGATTCGTAATTTTTGGAAGCTTGGCAACCCCTCTCCATGAAAGTGGTTCTCGCCAGTCACTGCTTAGGGCTACATCAAGAGGAAACAAAACATAGAGATAGAACGTGAAACTACTTTACTATATCAAGTTTCAAGAAGCTAGCACAAACCGTGTTGGATTTAGAGTTCCAAATACATGTATCAATATAGGAGAAAACAGAGTGAAACCTAAAAATTCAAACTCTTACTGGAAATGAACGCTTCAACATAGAAGAACGAACTTTGGGGAACCAAGTCACCTTAGTGTACTGATCATTACCTGAAAGTATCATCCAGTTTGGGTGAAAAAATATTTGCTGAGATTTCTGGAGATTTGTAATTTTTGGAAGCTTGGCAACCGCTTTCCATGAAAGTGTTTCTCGCCAGTCACTGCTTAGGGCTACATCAAGAGGAAACAAAACCTAGAGATAGAACGTGAAACTACTTTACTGTGTCAAGTTTCAAGAAGCTAGCACAAACCGTGTTGGATTTAGAGTTCCAAATACATCTATCAATATAGGAGAAAACAGAGTGAAACCTAAAAATTCAAACTGTTACTGGAAATGAACGCTTCAACATAGAAGAACGAAATTTGGGGAACCAAGTCGCCTACGTGTACTGATCATTACCTGAAAGTATCATCCAGTTTGGGTGAAAAAATATTTGCTGAGATTTCTGGAGATTCGTAACTTTTGGAAGCTTGGCAACCCCTCTCCATGAAAGTGGTTCTCGCCAGTCACTGCTTAGGGCTACATCAAGAGGAAACAGAATATAGAGATAGAACGTGAAACTACTTTACTTTGTCAAGTTTCATGAAGCTAGCACATACCGTGTTGGATTTAGAGTTCCAAATACATCTATCAATATAGGAGAAAACAGAGTGAAACCTAAAAATTCAAAGTGTTACTGGAAATGAACGCTCAACATAGAAGAACGACATTTGGGGAACCAAGTCGCCTTCGTGTACTGATCATTACCTGAAAGTATCATCCAGTTTGGGTGAAAAAATATTTGCTGAGATTTCTGGAGATTCGTAATTTTTGGAAGCTTGGCAACCCCTCTCCATGAAAGTGGTTCTCGCCAGTCACTGCTTAGGGCTACAGCAAAAGGAAACAAAACATAGAGATAGAACGTGAAACTACTTTGCTGTATCAAGTTTCAAGAAGCTAGCACAAACCGTGTTGGATTTAGAGTTCCAAATACATGTATCAATATAGGAGAAAACAGAGTGAAACCTAAAAATTCAAACAGTTACTGGAAATGAACGCTTCAACATAGAAGAACGAACTTTGGGGAACCAAGTCGCCTTAGTGTACTGATCATTACCTGAAAGTATCATCCAGTTTGGGTGAAAAAATATTTGCTGAGATTTCTGGAGATTCGTAATTTTTGGAAGCTTGCCAACCGCTTTCCATGAAAGTGTTTCTCGCAAGTCACTGCTTAGGGCTACATCAAGAGGAAACAAAACATAGAGACAGAACGTGAAACTACTTTACTGTGTCAAGTTTCAAGAAGCTAGCACAAAACGTGTTGGATTTAGAGTTCCAAATACATGTATCAATATAGGAGAAAACAGAGTGAAACCTAAAAATTCAAACTGTTACTGGAAATGAACGCTTCAACATAGAAGAACGAAATTTGGGGAACCAAGTCGCCTACGTGTACTGATCATTACCTGAAAGTATCATCCAGTTTGGGTGAAAAAATATTTGCTGAGATTTCTGGAGATTCGTAACTTTTGGAAGCTTGGCAACCTTTTTCCTTGAAAGTGTTTCTCGCCAATCACTGCTTAGGGCTACATCAAGAGGAAACAGAATATAGAGATAGAACGTGAAACTACTTTACTTTGTCAAGTTTCATGAAGCTAGCACAAACCGTGTTGGATTTAGAGTTCCAAATACATGTATCAATATAGGAGAAAACAGAGTGAAACCTAAAAATTCAAACTGTTACTGGAAATGAACGCTTCAACATAGAAGAACGAAATTTGGGGAACCAAGTCGCCCTCGTGTACTGATCATTACCTGAAAGTATCATCCAGTTTGGGTGAAAAAATATTTGCTGAGATTTCTGGAGATTCGTAATTTTGGAAGCTTGGCAACCTTTTTCCATGAAAGTGTTTCTCACCAGTCACTGCTTAGGGCTACATCAAGAGGAAACAGAATATAGAGATAGAACGTGAAACTACTTTACTTTGTCAAGTTTCATGAAGCTAGCACAAACCGTGTTGGATTTAGAGTTCCAAATACATCTATCAATATAGGAGAAAACAGAGTGAAACCTAAAAATTCAAAGTGTTACTGGAAATGAACGCTTCAACATTGAAGAACGACATTTGGGAAACCAAGTCGCCTTCGTGTACTGATCATTACCTGAAAGTATCATCCAGTTTGGGTGAAAAAATATTTGCTGAGATTTCTGGAGATTCGTAATTTTTAGAAGCTTGGCAACCCCTCTCCATGAAAGTGGTTCTCGCCAGTCACTGCTTAGGGCTACAGCAAGAGGAAACAAAACATAGAGATAGAACATGAAACTACTTTACTGTATCAAGTTTCAAGAAGCTAGCACAAACCATGTTGGATTTAGAGTTCCAAATACATGTATCAATATAGGAGAAAACAGAGTGAAACCTAAAAATTCAAACTGTTACTGGAAATGAACGCTTCAACATAGAAGAACGAACTTTGGAAAACCAAGTCGCCTTAGTGTACTGATCATTACCTGAAAGTATCATCCAGTTTGGGTGAAAAAATATTTGCTGAGATTTCTGGAGATTCGTAAATTTTGGAAGCTTGGCAACCCCTCTCCATAAAAGTGGTTCTCGCCAGTCACTGCTTAGGGCTACAGCAAGAGGAAACAAAACATAGAGATAGAACGTGAAACTACTTTACTGTGTCAAGTTTCAAGAAGCTAGCACAAACCGTGTTGGATTTAGAGTTCCAAATACATGTATCAATATAGGAGAAAACAGAGTGAAACCTAAAAATTCAAACTGTTACAGGAAATGAACGCTTCAACATAGAAGAATGACATTTGGGGAACCAAGTCGCCTTAGTGTACTGATATTACCTGAAAGTATCATCCAGTTTGGGTGAAAAAATATTTGCTGAGATTTCTGGAGATTCCTAATTTTTGGAAGCTTGGCAACCCCTTTCCATGAAAGTGTTTCTCGCCAGTCACTGCTTAGGGCTACATCAAGAGGAAACAAAACATAGAGATAGAACTTGAAACTACTTTACTGTGTCAAGTTTCAAGAAGCTAGCACAAACCGTGTTGGATTTAGAGTTCCAAATACATCTATCAATATAGGAGAAAACAGAGTGAAACCTAAAAATTCAAACTGTTACTGGAAATGAACGCTTCAACATAGAAGAACAAAATTTGGGGAACCAAGTCGCCTTAGTGTACTGATCATTACCTGAAAGTATCATCCAGTTTGGGTGAAAAAATATTTGCTGAGATTTTTGGAGATTCGTAATTTTTGGAAGCTTGGCAACCCCTCTCCATGAAAGTGGTTCTCGCCAGTCACTGCTTAGGGCTACAGCAAGAGGAAACAAAACATAGAGATAGAACGTGAAACTACTTTACTGTATCAAGTTTCACGAAGCTAGCACAAACCGTGTTGGATTTAGAGTTCCAAATACATGTATCAATATAGGAGAAAACAGAGTGAAACCTAAAAATTCAAACTGTTACTGGAAATGAAGGCTTCAACATAGAAGAACGAAATTTGGGGAACCAAGTCGCCTACGTGTACTGATCATTACCTGAAAGTATCATCCAGTTTGGGTGAAAAAATATTTGCTGAGATTTCTGGAGATTCGTAACTTTTGGAAGCTTGGCAACCTTTTTCCATGAAAGTGTTTCTCGCCAGTCACTGCTTAGGGCTACATCAAGAGGAAACAGAATATAGAGATAGAACGTGAAACTACTTTACTTTGTCAAGTTTCATGAAGCTAGCACAAACCGTGTTGGATTTAGAGTTCCAAATACATGTATCAATATAGGAGAAAACAGTGTGAAACCTAAAAATTCAAACTGTTACTGGAAATGAACGCTTCAACATAGAAGAACGAAATTTGGGGAACCAAGTCGCCTTCGTGTACTGATCATTACCTGAAAGTATCATCCAGTTTGGGTGAAAAAATATTTGCTGAGATTTCTGGAGATTCGTAACTTTTGGAAGCTTGGCAACCTTTTTCCATGAAAGTGTTCCTCACCATTCACTGCTTAGGGCTACATCAAGAGGAAACAGAATATAGAGATAGAACGTGAAACTACTTTACTTTGTCAAGTTTCATGAAGCTAGCACAAACCGTGTTGGATTTAGAGTTCCAAATACATCTATCAATATAGGAGAAAACAGAGTGAAACCTAAAAATTCAAAGTGTTACTGGAAATGAACGCTTCAACATAGAAGAACGACATTTGGGGAACCAAGTCGCCTTCGTGTACTGATCATTACCTGAAAGTATCATCCAGTTTGGGTGAAAAAATATTTGCTGAGATTTCTGGAGATTCGTAATTTTTGGAAGCTTGGCAACCCCTCTCCATGAAAGTGGTTCTCGCCAGTCACTGCTTAGGGCTACAGCAAAAGGAAACAAAACATAGAGATAGAACGTGAAACTACTTTACTATATCAAGTTTCAAGAAGCTAGCACAAACCGTGTTGGATTTAGAGTTCCAAATACATGTATCAATATAGGAGAAAACAGAGTGAAACCTAAAAATTCAAACTCTTACTGGAAATGAACGCTTCAACATAGAAGAACGAACTTTGGGGAACCAAGTCGCCTTAGTGTACTGATCATTACCTGAAAGTATCATCCAGTTTGGGTGAAAAAATATTTGCTGAGATTTCTGGAGATTTGTAATTTTTGGAAGCTTGGCAACCGCTTTCCATGAAAGTGTTTCTCGCCAGTCACTGCTTAGGGCTACATCAAGAGGAAACAAAACCTAGAGATAGAACGTGAAACTACTTTACTGTGTCAAGTTTCAAGAAGCTAGCACAAACCGTGTTGGATTTAGAGTTCCAAATACATCTATCAATATAGGAGAAAACAGAGTGAAACCTAAAAATTCAAACTGTTACTGGAAATGAACGCTTCAACATAGAAGAACGACATTTGGGGAACCAAGTCGCCTTAGTGTACTGATCATTACCTGAAAGTATCATCCAGTTTGGGTGAAAAAATATTTGCTGAGATTTCTGGAGATTCGTAACTTTTGGAAGCTTGGCAACCCCTCTCCATGAAAGTGGTTCTCGCCAGTCACTGCTTAGGGCTACATCAAGAGGAAACAGAATATAGAGATAGAACGTGAAACTACTTTACTTTGTCAAGTTTCATGAAGCTAGCACAAACCGTGTTGGATTTAGAGTTCCAAATACATCTATCAATATAGGAGAAAACAGAGTGAAACCTAAAAATTCAAAGTGTTACTGGAAATGAACGCTTCAACATAGAAGAACGAATTTTGGGGAACCAAGTCGCCTTCGTGTACTGATCATTACCTGAAAGTATCATCCAGTTTGGGTGAAAAAATATTTGCTGAGATTTCTGGAGATTCGTAATTTTTGGAAGCTTGGCAACCCCTCTCCATGAAAGTGGTTCTCGCCAGTCACTGCTTAGGGCTACAGCAAGAGGAAACAAAACATAGAGATAGAACATGAAACTACTTTACTGTATCAAGTTTCAAGAAGCTAGCACAAACCGTGTTGGATTTAGAGTTCCAAATACATGTATCAATATAGGAGAAAACAGAGTGAAACCTAAAAATTCAAACTGTTACTGGAAATGAACGCTTCAACATAGAAGAACGAACTTTGGAAAACCAAGTCGCCTTAGTGTACTGATCATTACCTGAAAGTATCATCCAGTTTGGGTGAAAAAATATTTGCTGAGATTTCTGGAGATTCGTAATTTTTGGAAGCTTGGCAACCCCTCTCCATGAAAGTGTTTCTCGCCAGTCACTGCTTAGGGCTACATCAAGAGGAAACAAAACCTAGAGATAGAACTTGAAACTACTTTACTGTGTCAAGTTTCAAGAAGCTAGCACAAACCGAGTTGGATTTAGAGTTCCAAATACATCTATCAATATAGGAGAAAACAGAGTGAAACCTAAAAATTCAAACTGTTACAGGAAATGAACGCTTCAACATAGAAGAACGACATTTGGGGAACCAAGTCGCCTTAGTGTACTGATCATTACCTGAAAGTATCATCCAGTTTGGGTGAAAAAATATTTGCTGAGATTTCTGGAGATTCGTAATTTTTGGAAGCTTGGCAACCCCTCTCCATGAAAGTGTTTCTCGCCAGTCACTGCTTAGGGCTACATCAAGAGGAAACAAAACCTAGAGATAGAACTTGAAACTACTTTACTATGTCAAGTTTCAAGAAGCTAGCACAAACCGAGTTGGATTTAGAGTTCCAAATACATGTATCAATATAGGAGAAAACAGAGTGAAACCTAAAAATTCAAACTGTTACAGGAAATGAACGCTTCAACATAGAAGAACGAACTTTGGGGAACCAAGTCGCCTTAGTGTACTGATCATTACCTGAAAGTATCATCCAGTTTGGGTGAAAAAATATTTGCTGAGATTTTTGGAGATTCGTAATTTTTGGAAGCTTGGCAACCCCTCTCCATGAAAGTGGTTCTCGCCAGTCACTGCTTAGGGCTACAGCAAGAGGAAACAAAACATAGAGATAGAACGTGAAACTACTTTACTCTATCAAGTTTCAAGAAGCTAGCACAAACCGTGTTGGATTTAGAGTTCCAAATACATGTATCAATATAGGAGAAAACAGAGTGAAACCTAAAAATTCAAACTGTTACTGGAAATGAACGCTTCAACATAGAAGAACGAAATTTGGGGAACCAAGTCGCTTTAGTGTACTGATCATTACCTGAAAGTATCATCCAGTTTGGGTGAAAAAATATTTGCTGAGATTTCTGGAGATTTGTAATTTTTGGAAGCTTGGCAACCGCTTTCCATGAAAGTGTTTCTCGCCAGTCACTGCTTAGGGCTACATCAAGAGGAAACAAAACCTAGAGATAGAACGGGAAACTACTTTACTGTGTCAAGTTTCAAGAAGCTAGCACAAACCGTGTTGGATTTAGAGTTCCAAATACATCTATCAATATAGGAGAAAACAGAGTGAAACCTAAAAATTCAAACTGTTACTGGAAATGAACGCTTCAACATAGAAGAACGAAATTTGGGGAACCAAGTCGCCTACGTGTACTGATCATTACCTGAAAGTATCATCCAGTTTGGGTGAAAAAATATTTGCTGAGATTTCTGGAGATTCGTAACTTTTGGAAGCTTGGCAACCCCTCTCCATGAAAGTGGTTCTCGCCAGTCACTGCTTAGGGCTACATCAAGAGGAAACAGAATATAGAGATAGAACGTGAAACTACTTTACTTTGTCAAGTTTCATGAAGCTAGCACAAACCGTGTTGGATTTAGAGTTCCAAATACATCTATCAATATAGGAGAAAACAGAGTGAAACCTAAAAATTCAAAGTGTTACTGGAAATGAACGCTTCAACATAGAAGAACGAATTTTGGGGAACCAAGTCGCCTTCGTGTACTGATCATTACCTGAAAGTATAATCCAGTTTGGGTGAAAAAATATTTGCTGAGATTTCTGGAGATTCGTAATTTTTGGAAGCTTGGCAACCCTTCTCCATGAAAGTGGTTCTCGCCAGTCACTGCTTAGGGCTACAGCAAGAGGAAACAAAACATAGAGATAGAACATGAAACTACTTTACTGTATCAAGTTTAAAGAAGCTAGCACAAACCGTGTTGGATTTAGAGTTCCAAATACATGTATCAATATAGGAGAAAACAGAGTGAAACCTAAAAATTCAAACTGTTACTGGAAATGAACGCTTCAACATAGAAGAACGAACTTTGGAAAACCAAGTCGCCTTAGTGTACTGATCATTACCTGAAAGTATCATCCAGTTTGGGTGAAAAAATATTTGCTGAGATTTCTGGAGATTCGTAATTTTTGGAAGCTTGGCAACCCCTTTCCATGAAAGTGTTTCTCGCCAGTCACTGCTTAGGGCTACATCAAGAGGAAACAAAACATAGAGATAGAACGTGAAACTACTTTATTGTGTCAAGTTTCAAGAAGCTAGCACAAACCGTGTTGGATTTAGAGTTCCAAATACATGTATCAATATAGGAGAAAACAGAGTGAAACCTAAAAATTCAAACTGTTACAGGAAATGAACGCTTCAACATAGAAGAACGACATTTGGGGAACCAAGTCGCCTTAGTGTACTGATCATTACCTGAAAGTATCATCCAGTTTGGGTGAAAAAATATTTGCTGAGATTTCTGGAGATTCGTAATTTTTGGAAGCTTGGCAACCCCTCTCCATGAAAGTGTTTCTCGCCAGTCACTGCTTAGGGCTACATCAAGAGGAAACAAAACCTAGAGATAGAACTTGAAACTACTTTACTGTGTCAAGTTTCAAGAAGCTAGCACAAACCGAGTTGGATTTAGAGTTCCAAATACATCTATCAATATAGGAGAAAACAGAGTGAAACCTAAAAATTCAAACTGTTACTGGAAATGAACGCTTCAACATAGAAGAACGAAATTTGGGGAACCAAGTCGCCTTAGTGTACTGATCATTACCTGAAAGTATCATCCAGTTTGGGTGAAAAAATATTTGCTGAGATTTCTGGAGATTCGTAATTTTTGGAAGCTTGGCAACCCCTCTCCATGAAAGTGGTTCTCGCCAGTCACTGCTTAGGGCTACAGCAAGAGGAAACAAAACATAGAAATAGAACGTGAAACTACTTTACTGTATCAAGTTTCAAGAAGCTAGCACAAACCGTGTTGGATTTAGAGTTCCAAATACATGTATCAATATAGGAGAAAACAGAGTGAAACCTAAAAATTCAAACTGTTACAGGAAATGAACGCTTCAACATAGAAGAACGAACTTTGGGGAACCAAGTCGCCTTAGTGTACTGATCATTACCTGAAAGTATCATCCAGTTTGGGTGAAAAAATATTTGCTGAGATTTCTGGAGATTCGTAATTTTTGGAAGCTTGGCAACCCCTCTCCATGAAAGTGGTTCTCGCCAGTCACTGCTTAGGGCTACAGCAAGAGGAAACAAAACATAGAGATAGAACGTGAAACTACTTTACTGTGTCAAGTTTCAAGAAGCTAGCACAAACCGTGTTGGATTTAGAGTTCCAAATACATGTATCAATATAGGAGAAAACAGAGTGAAACCTAAAAATTCAAACTGTTACAGGAAATGAACGCTTCAACATAGAAGAATGACATTTGGGGAACCAAGTCGCCTACGTGTACTGATCATTACCTGAAAGTATCATCCAGTTTGGGTGAAAAAATATTTGCTGAGATTTCTGGAGATTCGTAATTTTTGGAAGCTTGGCAACCCCTTTCCATGAAAGTGTTTCTCGCCAGTCACTGCTTAGGGCTACATCAAGAAGAAACAAAACATAGAGATAGAACTTGAAACTACTTTACTCTGTCAAGTTTCAAGAAGCTAGCACAAACCGTGTTGGATTTAGAGTTCCAAATACATCTATCAATATAGGAGAAAACAGAGTGAAACCTAAAAATTCAAACTGTTATAGGAAATGAACGCTTCAACATAGAAGAACAACATTTGGGGAACCAAGTCGCCTTAGTGTACTGATCATTACCTGAAAGTATCATCCAGTTTGGGTGAAAAAATATTTGCTGAGATTTCTGGAGATTCGTAACTTTTGGAAGCTTGGCAACCTTTTTCCATGAAAGTGTTTCTCACCAGTCACTGCTTAGGGCTACATCAAGAGGAAACAGAATATAGAGATAGAACGTGAAACTACTTTACTTTGTCAAGTTTCATGAAGCTAGCACAAACCGTGTTGGATTTAGAGTTCCAAATACATCTATCAATATAGGAGAAAACAGAGTGAAACCTAAAAATTCAAAGTGTTAGTGGAAATGAACGCTTCAACATAGAAGAACGACATTTGGGGAACCAAGTCGCCTTCGTGTACTGATCATTACCTGAAAGTATCATCCAGTTTGGGTGAAGAAATATTTGCTGAGATTTCTGGAGATTCGTAATTTTTGGAAGCTTGGCAACCCCTCTCCATGAAAGTGGTTCTCGCCAGTCACTGCTTAGGTCTACAGCAAAAGGAAACAAAACATAGAGATAGAACGTGAAACTACTTTACTATATCAAGTTTCAAGAAGCTAGCACAAACCGTGTTGGATTTAGAGTTCCAAATACATGTATCAATATAGGAGAAAACAGAGTGAAACCTAAAAATTCAAACTCTTACTGGAAATGAACGCTTCAACATAGAAGAACGAACTTTGGGGAACCAAGTCGCCTTAGTGTACTGATCATTACCTGAAAGTATCATCCAGTTTGGGTGAAAAAATATTTGCTGAGATTTCTGGAGATTCGTAATTTTTGGAAGCTTGGCAACCCCTCTCCATGAAAGTGGTTCTCGCCAGTCACTGCTTAGGGCTACAGCAAGAGGAAACAAAACATAGAGATAGAACGTGAAACTACTTTACTGTGTCAAGTTTCAAGAAGCTAGCACAAACCGTGTTGGATTTAGAGTTCCAAATACATGTATCAATATAGGAGAAAACAGAGTGAAACCTAAAATTTCAAACTGTTACAGGAAATGAACGCTTCAACATAGAAGAACGACATTTGGGGAACCAAGTCGCCTTAGTGTACTGATGATTACCTGAAAGTATCATCCAGTTTGGGTGAAAAAATATTTGCTGAGATTTCTGGAGATTCGTAATTTTTGGAAGCTTGGCAACCCCTTTCCATGAAAGTGTTTCTCGCCAGTCACTGCTTAGGGCTACATCAAGAGGAAACAAAACATAGAGATAGAACGTGAAACTACTTTATTGTGTCAAGTTTCAAGAAGCTAGCACAAACCGTGTTGGATTTAGAGTTCCAAATACATCTATCAATATAGGAGAAAACAGAGTGAAACCTAAAAATTCAAACTGTTACTGGAAATGAACGCTTCAACATAGAAGAACGAAATTTGGGGAACCAAGTCGCCTACGTGTACTGATCATTACCTGAAAGTATCATCCAGTTTGGGTGAAAAAATATTTGCCGAGATTTCTGGAGATTCGTAACTTTTGGAAGCTTGGCAACCTTTTTCCATGAAAGTGTTTCTCGCCAGTCACTGCTTAGGGCTACATCAAGAGGAAACAGAATATAGAGATAGAACGTGAAACTACTTTACTTTGTCAAGTTTCATGAAGCTAGCACAAACCGTGTTGGATTTAGAGTTCCAAATACATGTATCAATATAGGAGAAAACAGAGTGAAACCTAAAAATTCAAACTGTTACTGGAAATGAACGCTTCAACATAGAAGAACGAAATTTGGGGAACCAAGTCGCCTTCGTGTACTGATCATTACCTGAAAGTATCATCCAGTTTGGGTGAAAAAATATTTGCTGAGATTTCTGGAGATTCGTAACTTTTGGAAGCTTGGCAACATTTTTCCATGAAAGTGTTTCTCACCAGTCACTGCTTAGGGCTACATCAAGAGGAAACAAAACATAGAGATAGAACGTGAAACTACTTTATTGTGTCAAGTTTCAAGAAGCTAGCACAAACCGTGTTGGATTTAGAGTTCCAAATACATGTATCAATATAGGAGAAAACAGAGTGAAACCTAAAAATTCAAACTGTTACAGGAAATGAACGCTTCAACATAGAAGAATGACATTTGGGGAACCAAGTCGCCTTAGTGTACTGATCATTACCTGAAAGTATCATCCAGTTTGGGTGAAAAAATATTTGATGAGATTTCTGGAGATTCGTAATTTTTGGAAGCTTGGCAACCCCTTTCTATGCAAGTGTTTCTCGCCAGTCACTGCTTAGGGCTACAGCAAGAGGAAACAAAACATAGAGACAGAACGTGAAACTACTTTACTGTGTCAAGTTTCAAGAAGCTAGCACAAACCGTGTTGGATTTAGAGTTCCAAATACATGTATCAATATAGGAGAAAACAGAGTGAAACCTAAAAATTCAAACTGTTACAGGAAATGAACGCTTCAACATAGAAGAACGACATTTGGGGAACCAAGTCGCCTTAGTGTACTGATCATTACCTGAAAGTATCATCCAGTTTGGGTGAAAAAATATTTGCTGAGATTTCTGGAGATTCGTAATTTTTGGAAGCTTGGCAACCCCTCTCCATGAAAGTGGTTCTCGCCAGTCACTGCTTAGGGCTACATCAAGAGGAAACAAAACCTAGAGATAGAACTTGAAACTACTTTACTGTGCCAAGTTTCAAGAAGCTAGCACAAACCGAGTTGGATTTAGAGTTCCAAATACATCTATCAATATAGGAGAAAACAGAGTGAAACCTAAAAATTCAAACTGTTACTGGAAATGAACGCTTCAACATAGAAGAACGAAATTTGGGGAACCAAGTCGCCTACGTGTACTGATCATTACCTGAAAGTATCATCCAGTTTGGGTGAAAAAATATTTGCTGAGATTTCTGGAGATTCGTAACTTTTGGAAGCTTGGCAACCCCTCTCCATGAAAGTGGTTCTCGCCAGTCACTGCTTAGGGCTACATCAAGAGGAAACAGAATATAGAGATAGAACGTGAAACTACTTTACTTTGTCAAGTTTCATGAAGCTAGCACAAACCGTGTTGGATTTAGAGTTCCAAATACATCTATCAATATAGGAGAAAACAGAGTGAAACCTAAAAATTCAAAGTGTTACTGGAAATGAACGCTTCAACATAGAAGAACGAATTTTGGGGAACCAAGTCGCCTTCGTGTACTGATCATTACCTGAAAGTATCATCCAGTTTGGGTGAAAAAATATTTGCTGAGATTTCTGGAGATTCGTAATTTTTGGAAGCTTGGCAACCCCTCTCCATGAAAGTGGTTCTCGCCAGTCACTGCTTAGGGCTACAGCAAGAGGAAACAAAACATAGAGATAGAACGTGAAACTACTTTACTGTATCAAGTTTCAAGAAGCTAGCACAAACCGTGTTGGATTTAGAGTTCCAAATACATGTATCAATATAGGAGAAAACAGAGTGAAACCTAAAAATTCAAACTGTTACAGGAAATGAACGCTTCAACATAGAAGAACGACATTTGGGGAACCAAGTCGCCTTAGTGTACTGATCATTACCTGAAAGTATCATCCAGTTTGGGTGAAAAAATATTTGCTGAGATTTCTGGAGATTCGTAATTTTTGGAAGCTTGGCAACCCCTCTCCATGAAAGTGTTTCTCGCCAGTCACTGCTTAGGGCTACATCAAGAGGAAACAAAACCTAGAGATAGAACTTGAAACTACTTTACTGTGTCAAGTTTCAAGAAGCTAGCACAAACCGAGTTGGATTTAGAGTTCCAAATACATCTATCAATATAGGAGAAAACAGAGTGAAACCTAAAAATTCAAACTGTTACTGGAAATGAACGCTTCAACATAGAAGAACGAAATTTGGGGAACCAAGTCGCCTTAGTGTACTGATCATTACCTGAAAGTATCATCCAGTTTGGGTGAAAAAATATTTGCTGAGATTTCTGGAGATTCGTAATTTTTGGAAGCTTGGCAACCCCTCTCCATGAAAGTGGTTCTCGCCAGTCACTGCTTAGGGCTACAGCAAGAGGAAACAAAACATAGAAATAGAACGTGAAACTACTTTACTGTATCAAGTTTCAAGAAGCTAGCACAAACCGTGTTGGATTTAGAGTTCCAAATACATGTATCAATATAGGAGAAAACAGAGTGAAACCTAAAAATTCAAACTGTTACAGGAAATGAACGCTTCAACATAGAAGAACGAACTTTGGGGAACCAAGTCGCCTTAGTGTACTGATCATTACCTGAAAGTATCATCCAGTTTGGGTGAAAAAATATTTGCTGAGATTTCTGGAGATTCGTAATTTTTGGAAGCTTGGCAACCCCTCTCCATGAAAGTGGTTCTCGCCAGTCACTGCTTAGGGCTACAGCAAGAGGAAACAAAACATAGAGATAGAACGTGAAACTACTTTACTGTGTCAAGTTTCAAGAAGCTAGCACAAACCGTGTTGGATTTAGAGTTCCAAATACATGTATCAATATAGGAGAAAACAGAGTGAAACCTAAAAATTCAAACTGTTACAGGAAATGAACGCTTCAACATAGAAGAATGACATTTGGGGAACCAAGTCGCCTACGTGTACTGATCATTACCTGAAAGTATCATCCAGTTTGGGTGAAAAAATATTTGCTGAGATTTCTGGAGATTCGTAATTTTTGGAAGCTTGGCAACCCCTTTCCATGAAAGTGTTTCTCGCCAGTCACTGCTTAGGGCTACATCAAGAAGAAACAAAACATAGAGATAGATCTTGAAACTACTTTACTCTGTCAAGTTTCAAGAAGCTAGCACAAACCGTGTTGGATTTAGAGTTCCAAATACATCTATCAATATAGGAGAAAACAGAGTGAAACCTAAAAATTCAAACTGTTATAGGAAATGAACGCTTCAACATAGAAGAACAACATTTGGGGAACCAAGTCGCCTTAGTGTACTGATCATTACCTGAAAGTATCATCCAGTTTGGGTGAAAAAATATTTGCTGAGATTTCTGGAGATTCGTAACTTTTGGAAGCTTGGCAACCTTTTTCCATGAAAGTGTTTCTCACCAGTCACTGCTTAGGGCTACATCAAGAGGAAACAGAATATAGAGATAGAACGTGAAACTACTTTACTTTGTCAAGTTTCATGAAGCTAGCACAAACCGTGTTGGATTTAGAGTTCCAAATACATCTATCAATATAGGAGAAAACAGAGTGAAACCTAAAAATTCAAAGTGTTAGTGGAAATGAACGCTTCAACATAGAAGAACGACATTTGGGGAACCAAGTCGCCTTCGTGTACTGATCATTACCTGAAAGTATCATCCAGTTTGGGTGAAAAAATATTTGCTGAGATTTCTGGAGATTCGTAATTTTTGGAAGCTTGGCAACCCCTCTCCATGAAAGTGGTTCTCGCCAGTCACTGCTTAGGTCTACAGCAAAAGGAAACAAAACATAGAGATAGAACGTGAAACTACTTTACTATATCAAGTTTCAAGAAGCTAGCACAAACCGTGTTGGATTTAGAGTTCCAAATACATGTATCAATATAGGAGAAAACAGAGTGAAACCTAAAAATTCAAACTCTTACTGGAAATGAACGCTTCAACATAGAAGAACGAACTTTGGGGAACCAAGTCGCCTTAGTGTACTGATCATTACCTGAAAGTATCATCCAGTTTGGGTGAAAAAATATTTGCTGAGATTTCTGGAGATTCGTAATTTTTGGAAGCTTGGCAACCCCTCTCCATGAAAGTGGTTCTCGCCAGTCACTGCTTAGGGCTACAGCAAGAGGAAACAAAACATAGAGATAGAACGTGAAACTACTTTACTGTGTCAAGTTTCAAGAAGCTAGCACAAACCGTGTTGGATTTAGAGTTCCAAATACATGTATCAATATAGGAGAAAACAGAGTGAAACCTAAAAATTCAAACTGTTACAGGAAATGAACGCTTCAACATAGAAGAATGACATTTGGGGAACCAAGTCGCCTACGTGTACTGATCATTACCTGAAAGTATCATCCAGTTTGGGTGAAAAAATATTTGCTGAGATTTCTGGAGATTCGTAATTTTTGGAAGCTTGGCAACCCCTTTCCATGAAAGTGTTTCTCGCCAGTCACTGCTTAGGGCTACATCAAGAAGAAACAAAACATAGAGATAGAACTTGAAACTACTTTACTCTGTCAAGTTTCAAGAAGCTAGCACAAACCGTGTTGGATTTAGAGTTCCAAATACATCTATCAATATAGGAGAAAACAGAGTGAAACCTAAAAATTCAAACTGTTATAGGAAATGAACGCTTCAACATAGAAGAACAACATTTGGGGAACCAAGTCGCCTTAGTGTACTGATCATTACCTGAAAGTATCATCCAGTTTGGGTGAAAAAATATTTGCTGAGATTTCTGGAGATTCGTAACTTTTGGAAGCTTGGCAACCTTTTTCCATGAAAGTGTTTCTCACCAGTCACTGCTTAGGGCTACATCAAGAGGAAACAGAATATAGAGATAGAACGTGAAACTACTTTACTTTGTCAAGTTTCATGAAGCTAGCACAAACCGTGTTGGATTTAGAGTTCCAAATACATCTATCAATATAGGAGAAAACAGAGTGAAACCTAAAAATTCAAAGTGTTAGTGGAAATGAACGCTTCAACATAGAAGAACGACATTTGGGGAACCAAGTCGCCTTCGTGTACTGATCATTACCTGAAAGTATCATCCAGTTTGGGTGAAAAAATATTTGCTGAGATTTCTGGAGATTCGTAATTTTTGGAAGCTTGGCAACCCCTCTCCATGAAAGTGGTTCTCGCCAGTCACTGCTTAGGTCTACAGCAAAAGGAAACAAAACATAGAGATAGAACGTGAAACTACTTTACTATATCAAGTTTCAAGAAGCTAGCACAAACCGTGTTGGATTTAGAGTTCCAAATACATGTATCAATATAGGAGAAAACAGAGTGAAACCTAAAAATTCAAACTCTTACTGGAAATGAACGCTTCAACATAGAAGAACGAACTTTGGGGAACCAAGTCGCCTTAGTGTACTGATCATTACCTGAAAGTATCATCCAGTTTGGGTGAAAAAATATTTGCTGAGATTTCTGGAGATTCGTAATTTTTGGAAGCTTGGCAACCCCTCTCCATGAAAGTGGTTCTCGCCAGTCACTGCTTAGGGCTACAGCAAGAGGAAACAAAACATAGAGATAGAACGTGAAACTACTTTACTGTGTCAAGTTTCAAGAAGCTAGCACAAACCGTGTTGGATTTAGAGTTCCAAATACATGTATCAATATAGGAGAAAACAGAGTGAAACCTAAAAATTCAAACTGTTACAGGAAATGAACGCTTCAACATAGAAGAACGACATTTGGGGAACCAAGTCGCCTTAGTGTACTGATGATTACCTGAAAGTATCATCCAGTTTGGGTGAAAAAATATTTGCTGAGATTTCTGGAGATTCGTAATTTTTGGAAGCTTGGCAACCCCTTTCCATGAAAGTGTTTCTCGCCAGTCACTGCTTAGGGCTACATCAAGAGGAAACAAAACATAGAGATAGAACGTGAAACTACTTTATTGTGTCAAGTTTCAAGAAGCTAGCACAAACCGTGTTGGATTTAGAGTTCCAAATACATCTATCAATATAGGAGAAAACAGAGTGAAACCTAAAAATTCAAACTGTTACTGGAAATGAACGCTTCAACATAGAAGAACGAAATTTGGGGAACCAAGTCGCCTACGTGTACTGATCATTACCTGAAAGTATCATCCAGTTTGGGTGAAAAAATATTTGCTGAGATTTCTGGAGATTCGTAACTTTTGGAAGCTTGGCAACCTTTTTCCATGAAAGTGTTTCTCGCCAGTCACTGCTTAGGGCTACATCAAGAGGAAACAGAATATAGAGATAGAACGTGAAACTACTTTACTTTGTCAAGTTTCATGAAGCTAGCACAAACCGTGTTGGATTTAGAGTTCCAAATACATGTATCAATATAGGAGAAAACAGAGTGAAACCTAAAAATTCAAACTGTTACTGGAAATGAACGCTTCAACATAGAAGAACGAAATTTGGGGAACCAAGTCGCCTTCGTGTACTGATCATTACCTGAAAGTATCATCCAGTTTGGGTGAAAAAATATTTGCTGAGATTTCTGGAGATTCGTAACTTTTGGAAGCTTGGCAACATTTTTCCATGAAAGTGGTTCTCACCAGTCACTGCTTAGGGCTACATCAAGAGGAAACAAAACATAGAGATAGAACGTGAAACTACTTTATTGTGTCAAGTTTCAAGAAGCTAGCACAAACCGTGTTGGATTTAGAGTTCCAAATACATGTATCAATATAGGAGAAAACAGAGTGAAACCTAAAAATTCAAACTGTTACAGGAAATGAACGCTTCAACATAGAAGAATGACATTTGGTGAACCAAGTCGCCTTAGTGTACTGATCATTACCTGAAAGTATCATCCAGTTTGGGTGAAAAAATATTTGATGAGATTTCTGGAGATTCGTAATTTTTGGAAGCTTGGCAACCCCTTTCTATGAAAGTGTTTCTCGCCAGTCACTGCTTAGGGCTACAGCAAGAGGAAACAAAACATAGAGACAGAACGTGAAACTACTTTACTGTGTCAAGTTTCAAGAAGCTAGCACAAACCGTGTTGGATTTAGAGTTCCAAATACATGTATCAATATAGGAGAAAACAGAGTGAAACCTAAAAATTCAAACTGTTACAGGAAATGAACGCTTCAACATAGAAGAACGAACTTTGGGGAACCAAGTCGCCTTAGTGTACTGATCATTACCTGAAAGTATCATCCAGTTTGGGTGAAAAAATATTTGCTGAGATTTCTGGAGATTCGTAATTTTTGGAAGCTTGGCAACCCCTCTCCATGAAAGTGGTTCTCGCCAGTCACTGCTTAGGGCTACAGCAAGAGGAAACAAAACATAGAGATAGAACGTGAAACTACTTTACTGTGTCAAGTTTCAAGAAGCTAGCACAAACCGTGTTGGATTTAGAGTTCCAAATACATGTATCAATATAGGAGAAAACAGAGTGAAACCTAAAAATTCAAACTGTTACAGGAAATGAACGCTTCAACATAGAAGAATGACATTTGGGGAACCAAGTCGCCTTAGTGTACTGATCATTACCTGAAAGTATCATCCAGTTTGGGTGAAAAAATATTTGCTGAGATTTCTGGAGATTCGTAATTTTTGGAAGCTTGGCAACCCCTTTCTATGAAAGTGTTTCTCGCCAGTCACTGCTTAGGGCTACATCAAGAGGAAACAAAACATAGAGATAGAACTTGAAACTACTTTACTCTGTCAAGTTTCAAGAAGCTAGCACAAACCGTGTTGGATTTACAGTTCCAAATACATCTATCAATATAGGAGAAAACAGAGTGAAACCTAAAAATTCAAACTGTTACTGGAAATGAACGCTTCAACATAGAAGAACGAAATTTGGGAAACCAAGTCGCCTTAGTGTACTGATCATTACCTGAAAGTATCATCCAGTTTGGGTGAAAAAATATTTGCTGCGATTTCTGGAGATTCGTAATTTTTGGAAGCTTGGCAACCCCTTTCCATGAAAGTGTTTCTCGCCAGTCACTGCTTAGGGCTACATCAAGAGGAAACAAAACATAGAGATAGAACTTGAAACTACTTTACTCTGTCAAGTGTCAAGAAGCTAGCACAAACCTTGTTGGATTTAGAGTTCCAAATACATCTATCAATATAGGAGAAAACAGAGTGAAACCTAAAAATTCAAACTGTTACTGGAAATGAACGCTTCAACATAGAAGAACGAAATTTGGGGAACCAAGTCGCCTTAGTGTACTGATCATTACCTGAAAGTATCATCCAGTTTGGGTGAAAAAATATTTGCTGAGATTTTTGGAGATTCGTAATTTTTGGAAGCTTGGCAACCCCTCTCCATGAAAGTGGTTCTCGCCAGTCACTGCTTAGGGCTACAGCAAGAGGAAACAAAACATAGAGATAGAACTTGAAACTACTTTACTGTATCAAGTTTCAAGAAGCTAGCACAAACCGTGTTGGATTTAGAGTTCCAAATACATGTATCAATATAGGAGAAAACAGAGTGAAACCTAAAAATTCAAACTGTTACTGGAAATGAACGCTTCAACATAGAAGAACGAAATTTGGGGAACCAAGTCGCCTTAGTGTACTGATCATTACCTGAAAGTATCATCCAGTTTGGGTGAAAAAATATTTGCTGAGATTTCTGGAGATTCGTAACTTTTGGAAGCTTGGCAACCTTTTTCCATGAAAGTGTTTCTCGCCAGTCACTGCTTAGGGCTACATCAAGAGGAAACAGAATATAGAGATAGAACGTGAAACTACTTTACTTTGTCAAGTTTCATGAAGCTAGCACAAACCGTGTTGGATTTAGAGTTCCAAATACATGTATCAATATAGGAGAAAACAGAGTGAAACCTAAAAATTCAAACTGTTACTGGAAATGAACGCTTCAACATAGAAGAACGAAATTTGGGGAACCAAGTCGCATTCGTGTACTGATCATTACCTGAAAGTATCATCCAGTTTGGGTAAAAAAATATTTGCTGAGATTTCTGGAGATTCGTAATTTTTGGAAGCTTGGCAACCCCTCTCCATGAAAGTGGTTCTCGCCAGTCACTGCTTAGGGCTACAGCAAAAGGAAACAAAACATAGAGATAGAACGTGAAACTACTTTACTGTATCAAGTTTCAAGAAGCTAGCACAAACCGTGTTGGATTTAGAGTTCCAAATACATGTATCAATATAGGAGAAAACAGAGTGAAACTTAAAAATTCAAACTGTTACTGGAAATGAACGCTTCAACATAGAAGAACGAAATTTGGGGAACCAAGTCGCCTTAGTGTACTGATCATTACCTGAAAGTATCATCCAGTTTGGGTGAAAAAATATTTGCTGAGATTTCTGGAGATTCGTAATTTTTGGAAGCTTGGCAACCCCTCTCCATGAAAGTGGTTCTCGCCAGTCACTGCTTAGGGCTACAGCAAGAGGAAACAAAACATAGAGATAGAACGTGAAACTACTTTACTGTGTCAAGTTTCAAGAAGCTAGCACAAACCGTGTTGGATTTAGAATTCCAAATACATGTATCAATATAGGAGAAAACAGAGTGAAACCTAAAAATTCAAAGTGTTACTGGAAATGAACGCTTCAACATAGAAGAACGACATTTGGGGAACCAAGTCGCCTTAGTGTACTGATCATTACCTGAAAGTATCATCCAGTTTGGGTGAAAAAATATTTGCTGATATTTCTGGAGATTCGTAATTTTTGGAAGCTTGGCAACCCCTTTCCATGAAAGTGTTTCTCGCCAGTCACTGCTTAGGGCTACATCAAGAGGAAACAAAACATAGAGATAGAACGTGAAACTACTTTATTGTGTCAAGTTTCAAGAAGCTAGCACAAACCGTGTTGGATTTAGAGTTCCAAATACATGTATCAATATAGGAGAAAACAGAGTGAAACCTAAAAATTCAAACTGTTACAGGAAATGAACGCTTCAACATAGAAGAATGACATTTGGGGAACCAAGTCGCCTTCATGTACTGATCATTACCTGAAAGTATCATCCAGTTTGGGTGAGAAAATATTTGCTGAGATTTCTGGAGATTCGTAATTTTTGGAAGCTTGGCAACCCCTCTCCATGAAAGTGGTTCTCGCCAGTCACTGCTTAGGGCTACAGCAAGAGGAAACAAAACATAGAGATAGAACGTGAAACTACTTTACTCTATCAAGTTTCAAGAAGCTAGCACAAACCGTGTTGGATTTAGAGTTCCAAATACATGTATCAATATAGGAGAAAACAGAGTGAAACCTAAAAATTCAAACTGTTACTGGAAATGAATGCTTCAACATAGAAGAACGAAATTTGGGGAACCAAGTCGCTTTAGTGTACTGATCATTACCTGAAAGTATCATCCAGTTTGGGTGAAAAAATATTTGCTGAGATTTCTGGAGATTCGTAATTTTTTGAAGCTTGGCAACCGCTTTCCATGAAAGTGTTTCTCGCCAGTCACTGCTTAGGGCTACATCAAGAGGAAACAAAACCTAGAGATAGAACGTGAAACTACTTTACTGTGTCAAGTTTCAAGAAGCTAGCACAAACCGTGTTGGATTTTGAGTTCCAAATACATCTATCAATATAGGAGAAAACAGAGTGAAACCTAAAAATTCAAACTGTTACTGGAAATGAACGCTTCAACATAGAAGAACGAAATTTGGGGAACCAAGTCGCCTACGTGTACTGATCATTACCTGAAAGTATCATCCAGTTTGGGTGAAAAAATATTTGCTGAGATTTCTGGAGATTCGTAACTTTTGGAAGCTTGGCAACCTTTTTCCATGAAAGTGTTTCTCGCCAGTCACTGCTTAGGGCTACATCAAGAGGAAACAGAATATAGAGATAGAACGTGAAACTACTTTACTTTGTCAAGTTTCATGAAGCTAGCACAAACCGTGTTGGATTTAGAGTTCCAAATACATGTATCAATATAGGAGAAAACAGAGTGAAACCTAAAAATTCAAACTGTTACTGGAAATGAACGCTTCAACATAGAAGAACGAAATTTGGGGAACCAAGTCGCCTTCGTGTACTGATCATTACCTGAAAGTATCATCCAGTTTGGGTGAAAAAATATTTGCTGAGATTTCTGGAGATTCGTAATTTTTGGAAGCTTGGCAACCCCTCTCCATGAAAGTGGTTCTCGCCAGTCACTGCTTAGGGCTACATCAAGAGGAAACAGAATATAGAGATAGAACGTGAAACTACTTTACTTTGTCAAGTTTCATGAAGCTAGCACAAACCGTGTTGGATTTAGAGTTCCAAATACATCTATCAATATAGGAGAAAACAGAGTGAAACCTAAAAATTCAAAGTGTTACTGGAAATGAACGCTTCAACATAGAAGAACGAGTTTTGGGGAACCAAGTCGCCTTCGTGTACTGATCATTACCTGAAAGTATCATCCAGTTTGGGTGAAAAAATATTTGCTGAGATTTCTGGAGATTCGTAATTTTTGGAAGCTTGGCAACCCCTCTCCATGAAAGTGTTTCTCGCCAGTCACTGCTTAGGGCTACATCAAGAGGAAACAAAACCTAGAGATAGAACTTGAAACTACTTTACTGTGTCAAGTTTCAAGAAGCTAGCACAAACCGAGTTGGATTTAGAGTTCCAAATACATCTATCAATATAGGAGAAAACAGAGTGAAACCTAAAAATTCAAACTGTTACTGGAAATGAACGGTTCAACATAGAAGAACGAAATTTGGGGAACCAAGTCGCCTTAGTGTACTGATCATTACCTGAAAGTATCATCCAGTTTGGGTGAAAAAATATTTGCTGAGATTTCTGGAGATTCGTAATTTTTGGAAGCTTGGCAACCCCTTTCCATGAAAGTGTTTCTCGCCAGTCACTGCTTAGGGCTACATCAAGAGGAAACAAAACATAGAGATAGAACGTGAAACTACTTTACTGTATCAAGTTTCAAGAAGCTAGCACAAACCGTGTTGGATTTAGAGTTCCAAATACATGTATCAATATAGGAGAAAACAGAGTGAAACCTAAAAATTCAAACTGTTACAGGAAATGAACGCTTCAACATAGAAGAACGAACTTTGGGGAACCAAGTCGCCTTAGTGTACTGATCATTACCTGAAAGTATCATCCAGTTTGGGTGAAAAAATATTTGCTGAGATTTCTGGAGATTCGTAATTTTTGGAAGCTTGGCAACCCCTCTCCATGAAAGTGGTTCTCGCCAGTCACTGCTTAGGGCTACAGCAAGAGGAAACAAAACATAGAGATAGAACGTGAAACTACTTTACTGTGTCAAGTTTCAAGAAGCTAGCACAAACCGTGTTGGATTTAGAGTTCCAAATACATGTATCAATATAGGAGAAAACAGAGTGAAACCTAAAAATTCAAACTGTTACAGGAAATGAACGCTTCAACATAGAAGAATGACATTTGGGGAACCAAGTCGCCTACGTGTACTGATCATTACCTGAAAGTATCATCCAGTTTGGGTGAAAAAATATTTGCTGAGATTTCTGGAGATTCGTAATTTTTGGAAGCTTGGCAACCCCTTTCCATGAAAGTGTTTCTCGCCAGTCACTGCTTAGGGCTACATCAAGAAGAAACAAAACATAGAGATAGAACTTGAAACTACTTTACTCTGTCAAGTTTCAAGAAGCTAGCACAAACCGTGTTGGATTTAGAGTTCCAAATACATCTATCAATATAGGAGAAAACAGAGTGAAACCTAAAAATTCAAACTGTTATAGGAAATGAACGCTTCAACATAGAAGAACAACATTTGGGGAACCAAGTCGCCTTAGTGTACTGATCATTACCTGAAAGTATCATCCAGTTTGGGTGAAAAAATATTTGCTAAGATTTCTGGAGATTCGTAATTTTTGGAAGCTTGGCAACCCCTCTCCATGAAAGTGGTTCTCGCCAGTCACTGCTTAGGGCTACAGCAAGAGGAAACAAAACATAGAGATAGAACGTGAAACTACTTTACTGTGTCAAGTTTCAAGAAGCTAGCACAAACCGTGTTGGATTTAGAATTCCAAATACATGTATCAATATAGGAGAAAACAGAGTGAAACCTAAAAATTCAAAGTGTTACTGGAAATGAACGCTTCAACATAGAAGAACGACATTTGGGGAACCAAGTCGCCTTAGTGTACTGATCATTACCTGAAAGTATCATCCAGTTTGGGTGAAAAAATATTTGCTGATATTTCTGGAGATTCGTAATTTTTGGAAGCTTGGCAACCCCTTTCCATGAAAGTGTTTCTCGCCAGTCACTGCTTAGGGCTACATCAAGAGGAAACAAAACATAGAGATAGAACGTGAAACTACTTTATTGTGTCAAGTTTCAAGAAGCTAGCACAAACCGTGTTGGATTTAGAGTTCCAAATACATGTATCAATATAGGAGAAAACAGAGTGAAACCTAAAAATTCAAACTGTTACAGGAAATGAACGCTTCAACATAGAAGAATGACATTTGGGGAACCAAGTCGCCTTCATGTACTGATCATTACCTGAAAGTATCATCCAGTTTGGGTGAGAAAATATTTGCTGAGATTTCTGGAGATTCGTAATTTTTGGAAGCTTGGCAACCCCTCTCCATGAAAGTGGTTCTCGCCAGTCACTGCTTAGGGCTACAGCAAGAGGAAACAAAACATAGAGAGAGAACGTGAAACTACTTTACTCTATCAAGTTTCAAGAAGCTAGCACAAACCGTGTTGGATTTAGAGTTCCAAATACATGTATCAATATAGGAGAAAACAGAGTGAAACCTAAAAATTCAAACTGTTACTGGAAATGAACGCTTCAACATAGAAGAACGAAATTTGGGGAACCAAGTCGCTTTAGTGTACTGATCATTACCTGAAAGTATCATCCAGTTTGGGTGAAAAAATATTTGCTGAGATTTCTGGAGATTCGTAATTTTTTGAAGCTTGGCAACCGCTTTCCATGAAAGTGTTTCTCGCCAGTCACTGCTTAGGGCTACATCAAGAGGAAACAAAACCTAGAGATAGAACGTGAAACTACTTTACTGTGTCAAGTTTCAAGAAGCTAGCACAAACCGTGTTGGATTTTGAGTTCCAAATACATCTATCAATATAGGAGAAAACAGAGTGAAACCTAAAAATTCAAACTGTTACTGGAAATGAACGCTTCAACATAGAAGAACGAAATTTGGGGAACCAAGTCGCCTACGTGTACTGATCATTACCTGAAAGTATCATCCAGTTTGGGTTAAAAAATATTTGCTGAGATTTCTGGAGATTCGTAACTTTTGGAAGCTTGGCAACCTTTTTCCATGAAAGTGTTTCTCGCCAGTCACTGCTTATGGCTACATCAAGAGGAAACAGAATATAGAGATAGAACGTGAAACTACTTTACTTTGTCAAGTTTCATGAAGCTAGCACAAACCGTGTTGGATTTAGAGTTCCAAATACATGTATCAATATAGGAGAAAACAGAGTGAAACCTAAAAATTCAAACTGTTACTGGAAATGAACGCTTCAACATAGAAGAACGAAATTTGGGGAACCAAGTCGCCTTCGTGTACTGATCATTAACTGAAAGTATCATCCAGTTTGGGTGAAAAAATATTTGCTGAGATTTCTGGAGATTCGTAATTTTTGGAAGCTTGGCAACCCCTCTCCATGAAAGTGGTTCTCGCCAGTCACTGCTTAGGGCTACAGCAAAAGGAAACAAAACATAGAGATAGAACGTGAAACTACTTTACTGTATCAAGTTTCAAGAAGCTAGCACAAACCGTGTTGGATTTAGAGTTCCAAACACATGTATCAATATAGGAGAAAACAGAGTGAAACCTAAAAATTCAAACTGTTACTGGAAATGAACGCTTCAACATAGAAGAACGAAATTTGGGGAACCAAGTCGCCTTAGTGTACTGATCATTACCTGAAAGTATCATCCAGTTTGGGTGAAAAAATATTTGCTGAGATTTCTGGAGATTCGTAATTTTGGAAGCTTGGCAACCCCTCTCCATGAAAGTGGTTCTCGCCAGTCACTGCTTAGGGCTACAGCAAGAGGAAACAAAACATAGAGATAGAACGTGAAACTACTTTACTGTGTCAAGTTTCAAGAAGCTAGCACAAACCGTGTTGGATTTAGAATTCCAAATACATGTATCAATATAGGAGAAAACAGAGTGAAACCTAAAAATTCAAAGTGTTACTGGAAATGAACGCTTCAACATAGAAGAACGACATTTGGGGAACCAAGTCGCCTTAGTGTACTGATCATTACCTGAAAGTATCATCCAGTTTGGGTGAAAAAATATTTGCTGAGATTTCTGGAGATTCGTAATTTTTGGAAGCTTGGCAACCCCTTTCCATGAAAGTGTTTCTCGCCAGTCACTGCTTAGGGCTACATCAAGAGGAAACAAAACATAGAGATAGAACGTGAAACTACTTTATTGTGTCAAGTTTCAAGAAGCTAGCACAAACCGTGTTGGATTTAGAGTTCCAAATACATGTATCAATATAGGAGAAAACAGAGTGAAACCTAAAAATTCAAACTGTTACAGGAAATGAACGCTTCAACATAGAAGAATGACATTTGGGGAACCAAGTCGCCTTCATGTACTGATCATTACCTGAAAGTATCATCCAGTTTGGGTGAGAAAATATTTGCTGAGATTTCTGGAGATTCGTAATTTTTGGAAGCTTGGCAACCCCTCTCCATGAAAGTGGTTCTCGCCAGTCACTGCTTAGGGCTACAGCAAGAGGAAACAAAACCTAGAGATAGAACGTGAAACTACTTTACTGTGTCAAGTTTCAAGAAGCTAGCACAAACCGTGTTGGATTTTGAGTTCCAAATACATCTATCAATATAGGAGAAAACAGAGTGAAACCTAAAAATTCAAACTGTTACTGGAAATGAACGCTTCAACATAGAAGAACAAAATTTGGGGAACCAAGTCGCCTACGTGTACTGATCATTACCTGAAACTATCATCCAGT
Source organism: Spermophilus citellus (assembly GCF_964194105.1). Taxonomy (NCBI): domain Eukaryota; kingdom Metazoa; phylum Chordata; class Mammalia; order Rodentia; family Sciuridae; genus Spermophilus; species Spermophilus citellus. The sequence continues at coordinate 13,700 of NW_027672812.1, read as the reverse complement.
TTGGGTTAAAAAATATTTGCTGAGATTTCTGGAGATTCGTAACTTTTGGAAGCTTGGCAACCTTTTTCCATGAAAGTGTTTCTCGCCAGTCACTGCTTAGGGCTACATCAAGAGGAAACAGAATATAGAGATAGAACGTGAAACTACTTTACTTTGTCAAGTTTCATGAAGCTAGCACAAACCGTGTTGGATTTAGAGTTCCAAATACATGTATCAATATAGGAGAAAACAGAGTGAAACCTAAAAATTCAAACTGTTACTGGAAATGAACGCTTCAACATAGAAGAACGAAATTTGGGGAACCAAGTCGCCTTCGTGTACTGATCATTACCTGAAAGTATCATCCAGTTTGGGTGAAAAAATATTTGCTGAGATTTCTGGAGATTCGTAATTTTTGGAAGCTTGGCAACCCCTCTCCATGAAAGTGGTTCTCGCCAGTCACTGCTTAGGGCTACATCAAGAGGAAACAGAATATAGAGATAGAACGTGAAACTACTTTACTTTGTCAAGTTTCATGAAGCTAGCACAAACCGTGTTGGATTTAGAGTTCCAAATACATCTATCAATATAGGAGAAAACAGAGTGAAACCTAAAAATTCAAAGTGTTACTGGAAATGAACGCTTCAACATAGAAGAACGACTTTTGGGGAACCAAGTCGCCTTCGTGTACTGATCATTACCTGAAAGTATCATCCAGTTTGGGTGAAAAAATATTTGCTGAGATTTCTGGAGATTCGTAATTTTTGGAAGCTTGGCAACCCCTCTCCATGAAAGTGGTTCTCGCCAGTCACTGCTTAGGGCTACAGCAAGAGGAAACAAAACATAGAGATAGAACATGAAACTACTTTACTGTATCAAGTTTCAAGAAGCTAGCACAAACCGTGTTGGATTTAGAGTTCCTAATACATGTATCAATATAGGAGAAAACAGAGTGAAACCTAAAAATTCAAACTGTTACTGGAAATGAACGCTTCAACATAGAAGAACGAACTTTGGAAAACCAAGTCGCCTTAGTGTACTGATCATTACCTGAAAGTATCATCCAGTTTGGGTGAAAAAATATTTGCTGAGATTTCTGGAGATTCGTAATTTTTGGAAGCCTGGCAACCCCTCCCCATGAAAGTGGTTCTCGCCAGTCACTGCTTAGGGCTACATCAAGAGGAAACAAAACATAGAGATAGAACGTGAAACTACTTTATTGTGTCAAGTTTCAAGAAGCTAGCACAAACCGTGTTGGATTTAGAGTTCCAAATACATGTATCAATATAGGAGAATACAGAGTGAAACCTAAAAATTCAAACTGTTACAGGAAATGAACGCTTCAACATAGAAGAATGACATTTGGGGAACCAAGTCGCCTTAGTGTACTGATCATTACCTGAAAGTATCATCCAGTTTGGGTGAAAAAATATTTGCTGAGATTTCTGGAGATTCGTAATTTTTGGAAGCTTGGCAACCCCTCTCCATGAAAGTGGTTCTCGCCAGTCACGGCTTAGGGCTACAGCAAGAGGAAACAAAACATAGAGATAGAACGTGAAACTACTTTACTGTGTCAAGTTTCAAGAAGCTAGCACAAACCGTGTTGGATTTAGAATTCCAAATACATGTATCAATACAGGAGAAAACAGAGTGAAACCTAAAAATTCAAAGTGTTACTGGAAATGAACGCTTCAACATAGAAGAACGACATTTGGGGAACCAAGTCGCCTTAGTGTACTGATCATTACCTGAAAGTATCATCCAGTTTGGGTGAAAAAATATTTGCTGATATTTCTGGAGATTCGTAATTTTTGGAAGCTTGGCAACCCCTTTCCATGAAAGTGTTTCTCGCCAGTCACTGCTTAGGGCTACATCAAGAGGAAACAAAACATAGAGATAGAACGTGAAACTACTTTATTGTGTCAAGTTTCAAGAAGCTAGCACAAACCGTGTTGGATTTAGAGTTCCAAATACATGTATCAATATAGGAGAAAACAGAGTGAAACCTAAAAATTCAAACTGTTACAGGAAATGAACGCTTCAACATAGAAGAATGACATTTGGGGAACCAAGTCGCCTTCATGTACTGATCATTACCTGAAAGTATCATCCAGTTTGGGTGAGAAAATATTTGCTGAGATTTCTGGAGATTCGTAATTTTTGGAAGCTTGGCAACCCCTCTCCATGAAAGTGGTTCTCGCCAGTCACTGCTTAGGGCTACAGCAAGAGGAAACAAAACATAGAGATAGAACGTGAAACTACTTTACTCTATCAAGTTTCAAGAAGCTAGCACAAACCGTGTTGGATTTAGAGTTCCAAATACATGTATCAATATAGGAGAAAACAGAGTGAAACCTAAAAATTCAAACTGTTACTGGAAATGAACGCTTCAACATAGAAGAACGAAATTTGGGGAACCAAGTCGCTTTAGTGTACTGATCATTACCTGAAAGTATCATCCAGTTTGGGTGAAAAAATATTTGCTGAGATTTCTGGAGATTCGTAATTTTTTGAAGCTTGGCAACCGCTTTCCATGAAAGTGTTTCTCGCCAGTCACTGCTTAGGGCTACATCAAGAGGAAACAAAACCTAGAGATAGAACGTGAAACTACTTTACTGTGTCAAGTTTCAAGAAGCTAACACAAACCGTGTTGGATTTTGAGTTCCAAATACATCTATCAATATAGGAGAAAACAGAGTGAAACCTAAAAATTCAAACTGTTACTGGAAATGAACGCTTCAACATAGAAGAACGAAATTTGGGGAACCAAGTCGCCTACGTGTACTGATCATTACCTGAAAGTATCATCCAGTTTGGGTGTAAAAATATTTGCTGAGATTTCTGGAGATTCGTAACTTTTGGAAGCTTGGCAACCTTTTTCCATGAAAGTGTTTCTCGCCAGTCACTGCTTAGGGCTACATCAAGAGGAAACAGAATATAGAGATAGAACGTGAAACTACTTTACTTTGTCAAGTTTCATGAAGCTAGCACAAACCGTGTTGGATTTAGAGTTCCAAATACATGTATCAATATAGGAGAAAACAGAGTGAAACCTAAAAATTCAAACTGTTACTGGAAATGAACGCTTCAACATAGAAGAACGACTTTTGGGGAACCAAGTCGCCTTCGTGTACTGATCATTACCTGAAAGTATCATCCAGTTTGGGTGAAAAAATATTTGCTGAGATTTCTGGAGATTCGTAATTTTTGGAAGCTTGGCAACCCCTCTCCATGAAAGTGGTTCTCGCCAGTCACTGCTTAGGGCTACAGCAAGAGGAAACAAAACATAGAGATAGAACATGAAACTACTTTACTGTATCAAGTTTCAAGAAGCTAGCACAAACCGTGTTGGATTTAGAGTTCCTAATACATGTATCAATATAGGAGAAAACAGAGTGAAACCTAAAAATTCAAACTGTTACTGGAAATGAACGCTTCAACATAGAAGAACGAACTTTGGAAAACCAAGTCGCCTTAGTGTACTGATCATTACCTGAAAGTATCATCCAGTTTGGGTGAAAAAATATTTGCTGAGATTTCTGGAGATTCGTAATTTTTGGAAGCCTGGCAACCCCTCCCCATGAAAGTGGTTCTCGCCAGTCACTGCTTAGGGCTACATCAAGAGGAAACAAAACATAGAGATAGAACGTGAAACTACTTTAATGTGTCAAGTTTCAAGAAGCTAGCACAAACCGTGTTGGATTTAGAGTTCCAAATACATGTATCAATATAGGAGAAAACAGAGTGAAACCTAAAAATTCAAACTGTTACAGGAAATGAACGCTTCAACATAGAAGAATGACATTTGGGGAACCAAGTCGCCTTAGTGTACTGATCATTACCTGAAAGTATCATCCAGTTTGGGTGAAAAAATATTTGCTGAGATTTCTGGAGATTCGTAATTTTTGGAAGCTTGGCAACCCCTTTCTATGAAAGTGTTTCTCGCCAGTCACTGCTTAGGGCTACATCAAGAGGAAACAAAACATAGAGATAGAACCTGAAACTACTTTACTCTGTCAAGTTTCAAGAAGCTAGCACAAACCGTGTTGGATTTAGAGTTCCAAATACATCTATCAATATAGGAGAAAACAGAGTGAAACCTAAAAATTCAAACTGTTACTGGAAATGAACGCTTCAACATAGAAGAACGAAATTTGGGGAACCAAGTCGCCTTAGTGTACTGATCATTACCTGAAAGTATCATCCAGTTTGGGTGAAAAAATATTTGCTGAGATTTTTGGAGATTCGTAATTTTTGGAAGCTTGGCAACCCCTTTCCATGAAAGTGGTTCTCGCCAGTCACTGCTTAGGGCTACAGCAAGAGGAAACAAAACATAGAGATAGAACGTGAAACTACTTTACTGTATCAAGTTTCAAGAAGCTAGCACAAACCGTGTTGGATTTAGAGTTCCAAATACATGTATCAATATAGGAGAAAACAGAGTGAAACCTAAAAATTCAAACTGTTACAGGAAATGAACGCTTCAACATAGAAGAATGACATTTGGGGAACCAAGTCGCCTTAGTGTACTGATCATTACCTGAAAGTATCATCCAGTTTGGGTGAAAAAATATTTGCTGCGATTTCTGGAGATTCGTAATTTTTGGAAGCTTGGCAACCCCTTTCCATGAAAGTGTTTCTCGCCAGTCACTGCTTAGGGCTACATCAAGAGGAAACAAAACATAGAGATAGAACTTGAAACTACTTTACTCTGTCAAGTGTCAAGAAGCTAGCACAAACCTTGTTGGATTTAGAGTTCCAAATACATCTATCAATATAGGAGAAAACAGAGTGAAACCTAAAAATTCAAACTGTTACTGGAAATGAACGCTTCAACATAGAAGAACGAAATTTGGGGAACCAAGTCGCCTTAGTGTACTGATCATTACCTGAAAGTATCATCCAGTTTGGGTGAAAAAATATTTGCTGAGATTTTTGGAGATTCGTAATTTTTGGAAGCTTGGCAACCCCTCTCCATGAAAGTGGTTCTCGCCAGTCACTGCTTAGGGCTACAGCAAGAGGAAACAAAACATAGAGATAGAACGTGAAACTACTTTACTGTATCAAGTTTCAAGAAGCTAGCACAAACCGTGTTGGATTTAGAGTTCCAAATACATGTATCAATATAGGAGAAAACAGAGTGAAACCTAAAAATTCAAACTGTTACTGGAAATGAACGCTTCAACATAGAAGAACGAAATTTGGGGAACCAAGTCGCCTTAGTGTACTGATCATTACCTGAAAGTATCATCCAGTTTGGGTGAAAAAATATTTGCTGAGATTTCTGGAGATTCGTAACTTTTGGAAGCTTGGCAACCTTTTTCCATGAAAGTGTTTCTCGCCAGTCACTGCTTAGGGCTACATCAAGAGGAAACAGAATATAGAGATAGAACGTGAAACTACTTTACTTTGTCAAGTTTCATGAAGCTAGCACAAACCGTGTTGGATTTAGAGTTCCAAATACATGTATCAATATAGGAGAAAACAGAGTGAAACCTAAAAATTCAAACTGTTACTGGAAATGAACGCTTCAACATAGAAGAACGAAATTTGGGGAACCAAGTCGCCTTCGTGTACTGATCATTACCTGAAAGTATCATCCAGTTTGGGTGAAAAAATATTTGCTGAGATTTCTGGAGATTCGTAATTTTTGGAAGCTTGGCAACCCCTCTCCATGAAAGTGGTTCTCGCCAGTCACTGCTTAGGGCTACAGCAAAAGGAAACAAAACATAGAGATAGAACGTGAACCTACTTTACTGTATCAAGTTTCAAGAAGCTAGCACAAACCGTGTTGGATTTAGAGTTCCAAACACATGTATCAATATAGGAGAAAACAGAGTGAAACCTAAAAATTCAAACTGTTACTGGAAATGAACGCTTCAACATAGAAGAACGAAATTTGGGGAACCAAGTCGCCTTAGTGTACTGATCATTACCTGAAAGTATCATCCAGTTTGGGTGAAAAAATATTTGCTGAGATTTCTGGAGATTTGTAATTTTTGGAAGCTTGGCAACCCCTCTCCATGAAAGTGGTTCTCGCCAGTCACTGCTTAGGGCTACAGCAAGAGGAAACAAAACATAGAGATAGAACTTGAAACTACTTTACTCTGTCAAGTTTCAAGAAGCTAGCACAAACCGTGTTGGATTTAGAATTCCAAATACATGTATCAATATAGGAGAAAACAGAGTGAAACCTAAAAATTCAAAGTGTTACTGGAAATGAACGCTTCAACATAGAAGAACGACATTTGGGGAACCAAGTCGCCTTAGTGTACTGATCATTACCTGAAAGTATCATCCAGTTTGGGTGAAAAAATATTTGCTGATATTTCTGGAGATTCGTAATTTTTGGAAGCTTGGCAACCCCTTTCCATGAAAGTGTTTCTCGCCAGTCACTGCTTAGGGCTACATCAAGAGGAAACAAAACATAGAGATAGAACGTGAAACTACTTTATTGTGTCAAGTTTCAAGAAGCTAGCACAAACCGTGTTGGATTTAGAGTTCCAAATACATGTATCAATATAGGAGAAAACAGAGTGAAACCTAAAAATTCAAACTGTTACAGGAAATGAACGCCTCAACATAGAAGAATGACATTTGGGGAACCAAGTCGCCTTCATGTACTGATCATTACCTGAAAGTATCATCCAGTTTGGGTGAGAAAATATTTGCTGAGATTTCTGGAGATTCGTAATTTTTGGAAGCTTGGCAACCCCTCTCCATGAAAGTGGTTCTCGCCAGTCACTGCTTAGGGCTACAGCAAGAGGAAACAAAACATAGAGATAGAACGTGAAACTACTTTACTCTATCAAGTTTCAAGAAGCTAGCACAAACCGTGTTGGATTTAGAGTTCCAAATACATGTATCAATATAGGAGAAAACAGAGTGAAACCTAAAAATTCAAACTGTTACTGGAAATGAACGCTTCAACATAGAAGAACGAAATTTGGGGAACCAAGTCGCTTTAGTGTACTGATCATTACCTGAAAGTATCATCCAGTTTGGGTGAAAAAATATTTGCTGAGATTTCTGGAGATTCGTAATTTTTTGAAGCTTGGCAACCGCTTTCCATGAAAGTGTTTCTCGCCAGTCACTGCTTAGGGCTACATCAAGAGGAAACAAAACCTAGAGATAGAACGTGAAACTACTTTACTGTGTCAAGTTCAAGAAGCTAGCACAAACCGTGTTGGATTTTGAGTTCCAAATACATCTATCAATATAGGAGAAAACAGAGTGAAACCTAAAAATTCAAACTGTTACTGGAAATGAACGCTTCAACATAGAAGAACGAAATTTGGGGAACCAAGTCGCCTACGTGTACTGATCATTACCTGAAAGTATCATCCAGTTTGGGTGAAAAAATATTTGCTGAGATTTCTGGAGATTCGTAACTTTTGGAAGCTTGGCAACCTTTTTCCATGAAAGTGTTTCTCGCCAGTCACTGCTTAGGGCTACATCAAGAGGAAACAGAATATAGAGATAGAACGTGAAACTACTTTACTTTGTCAAGTTTCATGAAGCTAGCACAAACCGTGTTGGATTTAGAGTTCCAAATACATGTATCAATATAGGAGAAAACAGAGTGAAACCTAAAAATTCAAACTGTTACTGGAAATGAACGCTTCAACATAGAAGAACGAAATTTGGGGAACCAAGTCGCCTTCGTGTACTGATCATTACCTGAAAGTATCATCCAGTTTGGGTGAAAAAATATTTGCTGAGATTTCTGGAGATTCGTAATTTTTGGAAGCTTGGCAACCCCTCTCCATGAAAGTGGTTCTCGCCAGTCACTGCTTAGGGCTACATCAAGAGGAAACAGAATATAGAGATAGAACGTGAAACTACTTTATTGTGTCAAGTTTCAAGAAGCTAGCACAAACCGTGTTGGATTTAGAGTTCCAAATACATGTATCAATATAGGAGAAAACAGAGTGAATCCTAAAAATTCAAAGTGTTACAGGAAATGAACGCTTCAACATAGAAGAATGACATTTGGGGAACCAAGTCGCCTTAGTGTACTGATCATTACCTGAAAGTATCATCCAGTTTGGGTGAAAAAATATTTGATGAGATTTCTGGAGATTCGTAATTTTTGGAAGCTTGGCAACCCCTTTCCACAAAGTGTTTCTCGCCAGTCACTGCTTAGGGCTACATCAAGAGGAAACAAAACATAGAGATAGAACTTGAAACTACTTTACTCTGTCAAGTTTCAAGAAGCTAGCACAAACCGTGTTGGATTTAGAGTTCCAAATACATCTATCAATATAGGAGAAAACAGAGTGAAACCTAAAAATTCAAACTGTTACTGGAAATGAACGCTTCAACATAGAAGAACGAAATTTGGGGAACCAAGTCGCCTTAGTGTACTGATCATTACCTGAAAGTATCATCCAGTTTGGGTGAAAAAATATTTGCTGAGATTTTTGGAGATTCGTAATTTTTGGAAGCTTGGCAACCCCTCTCCATGAAAGTGGTTCTCGCCAGTCACTGCTTAGGGCTACAGCAAGAGGAAACAAAACATAGAGATAGAACGTGAAACTACTTTACTGTATCAAGTTTCAAGAAGCTAGCACAAACCGTGTTGGATTTAGAGTTCCAAATACATGTATCAATATAGGAGAAAACAGAGTGAAACCTAAAAATTCAAACTGTTACTGGAAATGAACGCTTCAACATAGAAGAACGAAATTTGGGGAACCAAGTCGCCTTAGTGTACTGATCATTACCTGAAAGTATCATCCAGTTTGGGTGAAAAAATATTTGCTGAGATTTCTGGAGATTCGTAATTTTTGGAAGCTTGGCAAGCCCTCTCCATGAAAGTGGTTCTCGCCAGTCACTGCTTAGGGCTACAGCAAGAGGAAACAAAACATAGAGACAGAACTGAAACTACTTTACTGTGTCAAGTTTCAAGAAGCTTGCACAAACCGTGTTGGATTTAGAGTTCCAAATACATGTATCAATATAGGAGAAAACAGAGTGAAACCTAAAAATTCAAACTGTTACAGGAAATGAACGCTTCAACATAGAAGAATGACATTTGGGGAACCAAGTCGCCTTAGTGTACTGATCATTACCTGAAAGTATCATCCAGTTTGGGTGAAAAAATATTTGCTGAGATTTCTGGAGATTCGTAATTTTTGGAAGCTTGGCAACCCCTTTCCATGAAAGTGTTTCTCGCCAGTCACTGCTTAGGGCTACATCAAGAGGAAACAAAACATAGAGATAGAACTTGAAACTACTTTACTCTGTCAAGTTTCAAGAAGCTAGCACAAACCGTGTTGGATTTAGAGTTCCAAATACATCTATCAATATAGGAGAAAACAGAGTGAAACCTAAAAATTCAAACTGTTACTGGAAATGAACGCTTCAACATAGAAGAACGAAATTTGGGGAACCAAGTCGCCTTAGTGTACTGATCATTACCTGAAAGTATCATCCAGTTTGGGTGAAAAAATATTTGCTGAGATTTTTGGAGATTCGTAATTTTTGGAAGCTTGGCAACCCCTCTCCATGAAAGTGTTTCTCGCCAGTCACTGCTTAGGGCTACATCAAGAGGAAACAGAATATAGAGATAGAACGTGAAACTACTTTACTTTGTCAAGTTTCATGAATCTAGCACAAACCGTGTTGGATTTAGAGTTCCAAATACATGTATCAATATAGGAGAAAACAGAGTGAAACCTAAAAATTCAAACTGTTACTGGAAATGAACGCTTCAACATAGAAGAACGAAATTTGGGGAACCAAGTCGCCTTCGTGTACTGATCATTACCTGAAAGTATCATCCAGTTTGGGTGAAAAAATATTTGCTGAGATTTCTGGAGATTCGTAATTTTTGGAAGCTTTTCAACCCCTCTCCATGAAAGTGGTTCTCGCCAGTCACTGCTTAGGGCTACATCAAGAGGAAACAAAACCTAGAGATAGAACGTGAAACTACTTTACTGTGTCAAGTTTCAAGAAGCTAGCACAAACCGTGTTGGATTTAGAGTTCCAAACACATGTATCAATATAGGAGAAAACAGAGTGAAACCTAAAAATTCAAACTGTTACTGGAAATGAACGCTTCAACATAGAAGAACGGACTTTGGGGAACCAAGTCGCCTTAGTGTACTGATCATTACCTGAAAGTATCATCCAGTTTGGGTGAAAAAATATTTGCTGAGATTTCTGGAGATTCGTAATTTTTGGAAGCTTGGCAACCCCTCTCCATGAAAGTGGTTCTCGCCAGTCACTGCTTAGGGCTACAGCAAGAGGAAACAAAACATAGAGAGAGAACGTGAAACTACTTTACTGTGTCAAGTTTCAAGAAGCTAGCACAAACCGTGTTGGATTTAGAGTTCCAAATACATGTATCAATATAGGAGAAAACAGAGTGAAACCTAAAAATTCAAACTGTTACAGGAAATGAACGCTTCAACATAGAAGAATGACATTTGGGGAACCAAGTCGCCTTAGTGTACTGATCATTACCTGAAAGTATCATCCAGTTTGGGTGAAAAAAATATTTGCTGAGATTTCTGGAGATTCGTAATTTTTGGAAGCTTGGCAACCCCTTTCCATGAAAGTGTTTCTCGCCAGTCACTGCTTAGGGCTACATCAAGAGGAAACAAAACATAGAGATAGAACTTGAAACTACTTTACTCTATCAAGTTTCAAGAAGCTAGCACAAACCGTGTTGGATTTAGAGTTCCAAATACATGTATCAATATAGGAGAAAACAGAGTGAAACCTAAAAATTCAAACTGTTACTGGAAATGAACGCTTCAACATAGAAGAACGAAATTTGGGGAACCAAGTCGCCTTAGTGTACTGATCATTACCTGAAAGTATCATCCAGTTTGGGTGAAAAAATATTTGCTGAGATTTTTGGAGATTCGTAATTTTTGGAAGCTTGGCAACCCCTCTCCATGAAAGTGTTTCTCGCCAGTCACTGCTTAGGGCTACATCAAGAGGAAACAGAATATAGAGATAGAACGTGAAACTACTTTACTTTGTCAAGTTTCATGAAGCTAGCACAAACCGTGTTGGATTTAGAGTTCCAAATACATGTATCAATATAGGAGAAAACAGAGTGAAACCTAAAAATTCAAACTGTTACTGGAAATGAACGCTTCAACATAGAAGAACGAAATTTGGGGAACCAAGTCGCCTTCGTGTACTGATCATTACCTGAAAGTATCATCCAGTTTGGGTGAAAAAATATTTGCTGAGATTTCTGGAGATTCGTAATTTTTGGAAGCTTGGCAACCCCTCTCCATGAAAGTGGTTCTCGCCAGTCACTGCTTAGGGCTACATCAAGAGGAAACAGAATATAGAGATAGAACGTGAAACTACTTTACTTTGTCAAGTTTCATGAAGCTAGCACAAACCGTGTTGGATTTAGAGTTCCAAATACATCTATCAATATAGGAGAAAACAGAGTGAAACCTAAAAATTCAAAGTGTTACTGGAAATGAACACTTCAACATAGAAGAACGACATTTGGGGAACCAAGTCGCCTTAGTGTACTGATCATTACCTGAAAGTATCATCCAGTTTGGGTGAAAAAATATTTGCTGATATTTCTGGAGATTCGTAATTTTTGGAAGCTTGGCAACCCCTTTCCATGAAAGTGTTTCTCGCCAGTCACTACTTAGGGCTACATCAAGAGGAAACAAAACATAGAGATAGAACGTGAAACTACTTTATTGTGTCAAGTTTCAAGAAGCTAGCACAAACCGTGTTGGATTTAGAGTTCCAAATACATGTATCAATATAGGAGAAAACAGAGTGAAACCTAAAAATTCAAACTGTTACAGGAAATGAACGCTTCAACATAGAAGAATGACATTTGGGGAACCAAGTCGCCTTCATGTACTGATCATTACCTGAAAGTATCATCCAGTTTGTGTGAGAAAATATTTGCTGAGATTTCTGGAGATTCGTAATTTTTGGAAGCTTGGCAACCCCTTTCCATGAAAGTGTTTCTCGCCAGTCACTGCTTAGGGCTACATCAAGAGGAAACAAAACATAGAGATAGAACTTGAAACTACTTTACTCTGTCAAGTTTCAAGAAGCTGGCACAAACCATGTTGGATTTAGAGTTCCAAATACATCTATCAATATAGGAGAAAACAGAGTGAAACCTAAAAATTCAAACTGTTACTGGAAATGAACGCTTCAACATAGAAGAACGAAATTTGGGGAACCAAGTCGCCTTAGTGTACTGATCATTACCTGAAAGTATCATCCAGTTTGGGTGAAAAAATATTTGCTGAGATTTTTGGAGATTCGTAATTTTTGGAAGCTTGGCAACCCCTCTCCATGAAAGTGGTTCTCGCCAGTCACTGCTTAGGGCTACAGCAAGAGGAAACAAAACATAGAGATAGAACTTGAAACTACTTTACTGTATCAAGTTTCAAGAAGCTAGCACAAACCGTGTTGGATTTAGAATTCCAAATACATTATCAATATAGGAGAAAACAGAGTGAAACCTAAAATTTCAAACTGTTACAGGAAATGAACGCTTCAACATAGAAGAACGAAATTTGGGGAACCAAGTCGCCTTAGTGTACTGATCATTACCTGAAAGTATCATCCAGTTTGGGTGAAAAAATATTTGCTGATATTTCTGGAGATTCGTAATTTTTGGAAGCTTGGCAACCGCTTTCCATGAAAGTGTTTCTCGCCAGTCACTGCTTAGGGCTACATCAAGAGGAAACAAAACCTAGAGATAGAACGTGAAACTACTTTACTGTGTCAAGTTTCAAGAAGCTAGCACAAACCGTGTTGGATTTAGAGTTCCAAATACATGTATCAATATAGGAGAAAACAGAGTGAAACCTAAAAATTCAAACTGTTACTGGAAATGAACGCTTCAACATAGAAGAACGAAATTTGGGGAACCAAGTCGCCTACGTGTACTGATCATTACCTGAAAGTATCATCCAGTTTGGGTGAAAAAATATTTGCTGAGATTTCTGGAGATTCGTAACTTTTGGAAGCTTGGCAACCTTTTTCCATGAAAGTGTTTCTCGCCAGTCACTGCTTAGGGCTACATCAAGAGGAAACAGAATATAGAGATAGAACGTGAAACTACTTTACTTTGTCAAGTTTCATGAAGCTAGCACAAACCGTGTTGGATTTAGAGTTCCAAATACATGTATCAATATAGGAGAAAACAGAGTGAAACCTAAAAATTCAAACTGTTACTGGAAATGAAGGCTTCAACATAGAAGAACGAACTTTGGAAAACCAAGTCGCCTTAGTGTGCTGATCATTACATGAAAGTATCATCCAGTTTGGGTGAAAAAATATTTGCTGAGATTTCTGGAGATTCGTAATTTTTGGAAGCCTGGCAACCCCTCTCCATGAAAGTGGTTCTCGCCAGTCACTGCTTAGGGCTACAGCAAGAGGAAACAAAACATAGAGATAGAACGTGAAACTACTTTACTGTGTCAAGTTTCAAGAAGCTAGCACAAACCGTGTTGGGTTTAGAGTTCCAAATACATGTATCAATATAGGAGAAAACAGAGTGAAACCTAAAAATTCAAACTGTTACAGGAAATGAACGCTTCAACATAGAAGAACAACATTTGGGGAACCAAGTCGCCTTAGTGTACTGATATTACCTGAAAGTATCATCCAGTTTGGGTGAAAAAATATTTGCTGAGATTTCTGGAGATTCGTAATTTTTGGAAGCTTGGCAACCGCTTTCCATGAAAGTGTTTCTCGCCAGTCAC